>NW_017891433.1:0-18132 GCF_001540865.1 Ananas comosus | reverse complement strand
TTCTGCCGGTCCCGGGGCGTGACAGCCAAGGCATCGGCTTCAATCGATTTTCGCATTGAGCATATCAGCATGACTTAGTCACAGCACTTGGGTGTATTCATGGCACGAGGTTGGTTTAGCCACCGACCGAAGGTGTACTTATTCGGATGGGTCGTCCAGTGGGCGGATGAATCAAGTCGGTGCAGGTTTGTGACAGGCAGCGCTTGAGGTCCCTAGACCAATATAACAGGCACTAGATTGGGTACATTTTCGGTTTGGTTACCTTGAGGCATACTCGGCATTGCATTCTTTACAGTAGCAGTTTTTATTACTTGCTTCTTATCATATCTGTTATAGCTACTGTAGTTCTCTTTCGTATCACAACATCTATACTTTGTTTACCTTACCTCATTTGGTTTCCGGTGATTACGACTTGCCTTTGTGGCTCTGTCGTACCCACTTGAAAACCTTGATTGCGGTTTCTCACCCCCCATTTCCCCAGGTGACTCAGGCGAGGAGTTGGTTTTTATGCGCGACGGGAGGACGTACTAGCTAGACTGCAGTAGCGATCGTTACCCTAGTTATATTTCATTCCCGCACTTAGTAGTTTTTAATAATGAATGGTTCAGTTAGATGATCAATAATACTGTTTGAGTATTTGTGAACTGTTGAGTTGGTGATTTCCTTTTACGCATGTGATTGGAGATTTTAGATATGTGGTTTTGGTTTTATGGATAAGTGGTTCTCGGACTTTTGTATTTATGCATTGTGATTTTCTACCCCTCGAGGTAGTCAGTTTTCAAAAGTGAAGTTTCCGAGTGGGAAACAGTTTTAAAAAGGTTTTCAAATGGTTTCTATGAATGATTAAATAGAGTTTAAAAACAAAACTTCCGGGTGGGGTGCACTTTTAAATAGAATGCTTGTTGTATTGTGCATTGCATCATCCAGCGCCTAAGGAGTGTTTAGAGGCATGCATCATTTCTAAGGATCGCTAGCTGTATAGAAATGCATGGCATGAATTGATTGTGGATTGGTAAATGTGGGTTGTTGTTGTGACCCTGATGTAGCTGGTGGTACGCCGTGCAAGTACAAAGAGACTCTGGAACTTTGTATTTGTGGCGGGTCTGTACGTCACGTGGGCCAGGTGGAATTCAAAAAAAAAGGGCAAGCTTTTAAAATCGGCCCCGGGGCATGACATAGTTAGTTGGTTTGGTTTCTGATAGTATAGTGACATGTAGATGTAAAGTTTTTCCAGCTTTCCTTACTATCCTGTGCATATCGTTACTGTAGACTTAGTGGGTGGGCTGTTGAGGTTGGTGACGGTACCCACTGAGGACTACTCTGTTTTGCAGTAGGCCTCAGTGGTTTTGCAGTAGTCCTCAGTGGGTACCCACTGACGATACCCATTGAGGACTACTCTATTTTGCAGTAGTTCTCACACCCAGTTGTTGACAACTTTTACAGAGCCTTCGTCTGCAGCCTGTGTTGTTGTGGTTTTGGACCGAGGCAAGAGAGTCGCGAGCTAGAGCCGTCCCTTCCCTTATTATTGCTAGAGAAGCACCCGTCAGAGGTAGTTCTGGGTTTCATATGCATACTGTTGTTGTTGCGGTGATACTCGTTGGAGCGAGGAGGTGTTGTAGACCTGTGTATGTACAGTGAACCCATTTTTTTTTATATGCGTATGTTTGTTTAGCAACTCTAGACTTTGGTTGTGGCTCCTATTTGTGTGCAGGTACAGCTATCGCGTCGTATACACGAAAAATTCCAATGTATAGGCGTGCGGGTCTGTTGGCGTGCCCGGGAAAACATGGTAATTCGGGGCGTGACAACTATCTTCTATACTATATATAAAAACACATATTTCAAATTTCGGTCTGTCGACAGACTCAATTTTTCGTCAAAAAAAATTTTTGATTCCTTTTTCCTTACGTAAAATAAATAACGTAATGAAACAAACTTTTAATTTTTCTTTATCTCTAAAATAGAAAAAAATATATGTAATACACTGGACCTTTGCAAATTGCGAGGTTCGAGTGTTTGATCTGTGTGTCGAGTTTTTTCAGACTTTCTGGAAGGTCGTAGACAGTGTTCCGACCTATGGCTCGCATCCCGAAAATTGTGGTTTTAAGCTGGTACCAAAAATTCCAAAAAATTGGATTTTGGTTAGTTCTCGGGTAGCCTTCAGAGGCTGGTGTACCGGTACGGGGTGATGGCTGTACCGGTACAGCCATCAACTGTAGCATTGTCTCAGCCAACCCGAGGCTCGGATTTGGCGTTTTCGTGGGAGGTGTACCGGTACGCGCGCCCGTGTACCGGTACGCGGAGGCAATTTTTGAGCAGTCCGAACTACAGGAGGTTTTTCGCGATTGTAGCCTATCTATAACAGCACCCACGCCCCTTAGGGCTTTCTTTGTGCTGGAACCAGAGGAGGAGAAGGTGAGAGGAGCTCCACCTTGCCCCACTTGGATTTGATCCCCTTTTTGGCTTGGATTTAAGGTTTAATCCTTCTCTTTTTGCTTTTTGGTGCTTTTCCACCCTTGTTGAAGCCTAGAGCTTGGATTTGGAGCTTGGTAGAGGGAAGATCTTGGGACTTCGATAATTTAGAGCTTGGATTGAAGCTTCTAAGAGGTAAGCAACATGTTCTCTCCCTCTAGATTCAGGTTTTATTGGAGATTTTGAGATGAAACCCTAGAATTAGGTTTTAGAGTTAATTTTGGGCATTTTGAATCTAGGGCTTTTGGAGCTTGTTTGAGTGGTTTAGAGGCTTCCATTAGGTGGATTGGAAGGGCTCTAGCTCTCTTTTGGAGCTTTAGAGGAGATTTTTGCACTAGAGGTGAGTTTTCCTCACCTATGCTTGAATAGCTTAATGATTGAGCTAAGTGTTGTTTGTATGGTTCGTGTGACGCTTGTTCTTATACCTTTAGGGTACTAGGAGTGTGGAGGTCACCCTCGTTGGAGCAAACGAAGAGTTTCGTTGTCATCGGTGGGCTTGGCTTCATGAACACGGGGCGAAATGGCCCCTAAGCTTTCTAAACCTTTCGTATACTATTTTTGAATGCATTTTCATGCTAAATATGATTTATGAGAATTTTAGAGCACTTAATATGCATGCATTATGTACGATGAAAATTTGCACTTTATATAGTAGAACTACCTGTGTAGGCTGCATGCATTATGAAGGTATTTAACTTTGTAAATGAGAACATGTCTCTTATGCTAGAAATGATGAGTATTATGCATTTTTGAACGTAATAATACCATGCTTGGACTCGTTGAACAAAAGTGTCATAAAGGGGCACTTGGAATTAGTAAACTATGAAAATGTTACATAGAGACATATTGATAGGCCATTGGACATCTTCTACTTTCATGTTTTAGACATGATGACATAGAGATAGGCCTATGAGATAGTTGTTGACATATTCCATATTGTGGACATGAGGACTTGGTACTTGAGATATACTGATAGCATGCTTGCCATTGTGCTCCTTCGCACATGCTTGTGAGGGTCGCTCTCTACAAGCCGGCACTCCGGAGTTGGCCATTGCGATACGTTCGCCGTGCGGGATTGAGCGCCGAAATGGATTGCCGTGGGAAAGGCTCATTCCTAGGGTGGGAATGTTTACTACCATGGGGCCATTAGGCGGTGCAAAGCCAGACAGCCTTCGGGTGGGTTTTATGCCAGACAGCCTTCGGGTGGGTCTTATGCCAGACAGCCTTCGGGTGAGTCTTATCAGAGCTGAACTTTAAATAGATAAAGTGACAAGTGAACATTGACCAGAATAGTAAACAATGACATCTTTACTATTACATTGTGGACATTGGGTTAGTTGCATATTCATGCATTTACATGTTGGGTATTCATGTGCATATACTTGTAGCAGTTGCTTTCTTACTTATGCAAATCGTGCATATACAGTGCATTTATCGCTTTTGTTTATATTTGTAAACTGACCCTCTTCTGTAGTTTTGGGCCTAGTGGTGCATTTCACTGAAGTCAGTAATTGCCCACTGGGAACTATTATTTAATAGTTCTCACGCCCCTATTTCTATATTTCCTTTTCAGAGCCTTCGGCACCGGCGGAGGCAAGGGATCGCGGCAAGGGTGTCGCGTAGCTAGCTCGCGAAGAGTTCTTTTTGCGCTAGGTGGTTACTCCTTCTTCATTTGTGTTAGTGAGAGGGAGAGGTTTTGTACCATGTATAGAGAGACCACCTTATACTTTACTTAGCACTTGTTATGGGATTCCTGTTGTACTTACTTTATATTTTTATTTAGTGGATTTTCAGTCTTATGTTCTTTTCCTTGTTATAGAACTAGTTGTACAATGCTCTGATATCACTAGATCTCTTTGTATTATTATTTATTTATCGAATTTTTGTAGATGCCTTATATGTTGTAGACGTATGGCGGGTCTGGACACGTGCCGGGTAGGCTTCCGCTGAGCCCCGGGGCGTGACAATATACTTATCCAAAATTTTGCCAACCGAATGATATCTACTATGAATCTATATCTTAATTCGAAATTTGTTTAATTTCTTTTTATCTCTGAAATAGAAAAAAAAAATCATACTTATCCAATTTTTTTCTAGAATACCTACTTTAAATCTATATTTCAATTCAAAATTTAAAATTAATTTAAAACTTTAAATTTTGGGACTATCAACATATTACAACGTCAATAATTTAAAATATAGATTGGTTGATAAATTTTTAAATCATATTTTTAAATTAATATGATGTACAAATTTATGATCAATTTGTAAAAAATAATCTCAAATAAGAACAAACGGTAATGATCAATTTATAAAAAAAAAAATATTTATACTCATCTATAAATTCAATTCTAGAAATGGTTATGATCAATTGGTTAAGAATATTTGAAATAAAAATGAACGGTTATCAAAATTTAATTTTTATAGCACTTTTATTGTAACATACCGAACTTCTAAAATCATGAAGTCACGGTATACATTTAAATGGTTCCGGTGAAGTTGCGGTGGAAATGTAACATACCGAACTTCTAAAATCATGAAGTCACGGTATACATTTAAATGGTTCCGGTGAAGTTGCGGTGGAATGTAACATACCGGATTTTAAATATAAAAATAAAAATAAATAAAAATAGTGTGAGATACTATTTTTATTAGATTTAGAGGAGTAAAACATAAGTCAGAAATGACTTGTGCTGAAATCGGACTGAAAACAGAAGATTTAGAATTTTCTGTTGGAAACGGGGCAGATAAATTAGCAGAAAATGCACAGTCTCGGAAAATTATGAAAATTGGAGGATAAGTCAGAAATATTTTTATGAGGCTAGATTTGAAGTTTCATATTTTTCTGACGCCCGTAGAGAGAGAAATAGCATCCGAAAGCTATCTGATAAAGATTGCAGTTCGGTACAGTTTTCAGTGACCAAACGGGGTCGAAACTGAAATATTAAAATTTCTTTGGACTTACTAAGTAAAACCGAGCATGCCTGTCAAATTTGAGCTCAATCGAACATTCAGAAGGGCTCCGGCGAAAAATAAACTGCCCGAAGTGAATAGTGCATAGTTGAGGGGCAAAATGGTAAAAAGGGATTAAATCCCTTTTCCTCCTTCCTTCTTCAACCGAGGCTGCCCCAACCCGTGCACACCCACGACACACACCCACACACGCATGGAAGGAGAAGAGAAAACCCTCTCTTTCTCTCTCTAAATCTCTCCTAAAAGAGGTGAAATTGGTGGAGAAGAAGCTTGGAGGGATCATCAACACCATCATCTTCTTCTTCTTCATTTTGGAGCAAGCTCTTGGAGGTAAGCTCCTTGCCCATTAATGGTAGATCTCCAAAGCTTTATGTATAATTCATAGAAATGGATTTAGTAGCATTCCTATATGCTAATTAGAAGTTCTATTGCTTGAATCCAAGGTTATATTGTGTATTCTTGCAATACTTGAAACCTAGGGTTCAAAATGCAAATTTTGCTACTAGTAGGGTTTGATCTCATTTGACCCTTCGTAAACCTAATTGTTAGGTAAACAAACGCGTTGGCGAAGACGGTTCGGCAATCCGACGAGCCGTTACAAAGTTATTAAAGAAATAGACGTTTAGGCTTCGGGTCCGCCGGGAGGGCCGAGGCGACGTCGTAAAATCATGGAAATGGATTTGAGGCATCGTGGCACATAACCGAAGACCTATAATTTTCGGGGCTGCGAAGCGGAGCACGGTTGAGGCGCAGTTGCAGTATCGGGCCGTGCCAAATACGGGTGCCGCGGGAGGCCGATTGCAAGTGTCGACAAGCAATCGGAACGCGAATTAAGGTGGGTTGGTTTACCGAAGCGACTAGGTCGCCTATATGTCTAAGTGATAGACTTTCATGTTGATGCATGTTAATAATAACATAGATGATGCATGTGATAGAATGCTAAGTATAAGCATGTAAAATGATGTTAGTTAATGACATGACATAAAGGATATTTGTATACCAACATAAAGTAGAAAGCATGCTTAATGTTGTAGTATAAAGCATAACGACATAGAGTGAATAATGAAAGGCTAAGAATGCTAAGTAGAGAGCATGTGAAGTAAAGTATATAAATGCTATGTGATGATGCATGTGAACTAAATGTAAGAGTGCTAAAGTGAATGCATCAAATAATGATAAGCTAAGAATGCTAAGTATAAGTGATAAGTATAATATGGAAATACTAAATGCAAGTACATGGTAGGAATGCTAAGTAAAGGGCAAGTATAGGTGGACATGAATTAACCTATAGATCGAGTAGCATTAAACCTAGTGTCAAGAACATAGGTTGAACAAGTGTGACATGAACCTAATGTTAGATAACATAGGTTGTGAGTTAAAGATAATAACCTAGAGTTAAAGTAAACACTACAACAAAACTAGGTTATAGGGACACTTTCTAGGGACACTTTAGTGTAAGTGTCCAAATATATTCAAAAATTTTTAAAATTAGAAAAAAAATTTGCAAAGCCCAAATAAACCTCAATTACCAAAAAAAAAAAAGAGAAAAAAAATCGGTCTCTTCTCGTATCCCCCTTCTCCCCTCACCACCTCTTCTCTCCTCACCAAACCCGTCGAAACCCTAGAAATCGCCCTCGAGCTCCTCCTCCTCCGCCATAGCACCTGAAGAGATAAGGTTTTGGCGGCCGGAGTTCGGCCACGAGGACTTTCGGGGACCGTATACGGGTACGAGACGCCACGGTCGCCGGGGGAGTTGGCACCAAACGTCGAGGCGGCGGCGGTGTTGGGGGAGGAGGAGTCCGACGACCGCTTCCTAGCTGTGCTCGCGGCGCGTTGAAGGTGCGGAAGGAGGAGAAGGAGAAGGTAAGCTCGATCGATGGTAGGGTTTCTTATTCATGAGGATTTAGGGTGTAATCTCTTGTGAGAATCTGTTTGTGCGTGAATCGCTTGCTTGTTTGTGTATGAATCGAATCTGATCTCTTTGATTAAGCTTTTAGTGATTCATATGCTTTTAGAAAGCTTCCAAAATTGCTGATTGGATTGTTGGGACAGTTGTAGTTGTGAGGATCTGACTAGTTAGCAAAGAAATTTGTTGAATTCTTGAAGATTTTGTTTGTCCTACTGATGGCCAATTACTTGAGATTATGTTTTCTGAATTTGTAGGGTTATGCAGCAAGGGAGTTTGGCCTTCTTATGTAATTGCAGCTCGAGAGGAGTTGAATCCGCATTAGCTCGAGGTACATCAATCTGGATAGTGTATATTTCTTCTCTTTTGCTTGTAACTTTGGTTTTTTGGTTCTTGGTTGTGTAGATTTTCAAGTTCAAATGTATCAGATGTAGATAAATTTAGGGGTAAGTTATTTGTTGTTCATGGATGCCCTTAATCTGGGGCAATGGGTCCCCAATTTGAATCCTACTTTAAAATGGGGAAAAAAAGAACTCTCTCTTTTGTTGCTACCATATTATTTGTTCTCTTTGATATATATCATTGAGGTAGAGTACATCTCTAGTTCTGTAGAAGTGAAATTACTCGAAGTGACAATTTAAATGGTATGAAATTGGCTTATGGATGGGGTCATTATCTCTAATTCTGTTTGCAGTGCCATCTTAACTTCGAGTCAAACAAATCATCATTTTGTTACCTAATTTCACCAATTCAGCTATATCTGTTGCACATCAGCTTTCATATTCTGATACTTTTACATATCATTTTTTCTACATATAACTTTTTTTTGAATAGTAAATCATAACAGCAGTTGTTTTAACTTGTTAAAGATGCAACTTAATTTCACACTTAGATGTCATAAAAACATGACACAACTTGAATTATTACTCCCTTTGTCATGATTGAAAATTCGTTGGATCCTAGATACTTCAAGAATTGGTGGCCTAATAGACAAAACTTTAGCGATATTCGAACTATATTTCCTTTTACTGATATTTTACTTATTTCCGTATGATGGTTACAATGATTGTCCTGTATGACGTGGTTTACCGCTCCATATAATTAATCCTTAATTATTTTCTTTTCCAGCGAGGCATATTTTATGTGAAAAGCAAGGGAAGATTAATGAGGCGGGAGGCCTACAAGAAGCTGCAAGATGGTTGGCTAAACAATGGAGACAAAGTTCCTCCTGCTGAGTTTGCCAAAGTAAGCCAAATGACTAACTAATTGGGAATCCAGAAATACTCAGGATGCTAAGTACAGATGGCTTGCTAAGCATTAAGGCCGCTCTCGCCTAATATATTTGAAATGCTATCATATATATTTTTTAAAGCTTAATATTATTTATGGTCAACAAATAGGCTGAATAGCTAATATTCTTAACATCCTTGAAAAGAACGAAAAGGTTGCTTCTTGTATTGATGTAACTTTATAATTTATTTGGTTGCGGCGATATCAGATAGCAGCAGAATATTCAGAATGCCCATCAGGGAAGAAGGGGGGTGTATACTCAGGATGCTAAGTACAGATGGTTTACATATCATTTTTTCGTTCTTTTACAGCTCATATACCTCTGTATCTGTTCCAGTTTTTAAATACGACCAGTAAAACCAGGCCATTTGAGTTTCTTAGGCTTACCAGCTTGGGAGTTATCGGTGCCCTTGTGAAGGTAATTTTTGCGTTCTCTTTAACATAACCTATGATACATTTCTCTTGTTGTTTGTATGCAATGATGATTCTATCAAAATAGCTAATCTTCACCTATATCTTTGCTTCTCTGTTATGATGACTCTCTGGCCTCCTTATTTATATCTTACCTTTATTTCTTTCTCCCAGTTGTGTATTAGAGGGATGCGGACCTTCACGATATGTCTAAACTTTTCATATTATATTGGCATCAAGTTACTGGTTTGCCTCTGCTGCAACATTTTCCATGCCTCAAAGCAAAAGATATTCTAATTTGCAGGATCCTAATTTGCTTGATGAGTCGAATTTAATTCAAGCATGCTAGGTAGTAGTAATCTTGTAGTGCCTTAATTTTTCTTCACATCAATTCTAGTTCTTTATCTATTTTGAGTTGATTGATGTATAAAATTCTAATGAGAGTAAAGAGATAATTCATGATGTCAATTTGCCCTATGTGATAAATTAGAAAGTTCAATAACTTTTAGTCCGTAGAGCAACAAAATATTGTTTCAATTTGAACAGAGTAAAATGCTATATGCTATAATATTAATTGTTAAATATTATATTCTAATATATGAAATATGAATGAAGTTTTGTTAAATTAAGCCTTGTTTTATTTTAGTAAAAATGTTAATGACCTTTTGCCCTCTGGTGGCTTTTCTTTTTTGTGTGTTTTGTGTGCGGATTGACTGTTACTATCCATGTGTGAAATTACCATTTTAAGATGTTTTGGAGATGTTGCAGCAGTTGATTTCCGTAGTGGTTCTGCAAAGTGATGTCGAAATTGTTGCTATTCCTGCAATCCAGAGATGGTGAGCTGAACGAGTTTGTTTTGGCATTTGTCTCTCTGTTTGATGATGCTGTTTAACTGAACCTGAAAGATGGACCCTATTGAAACAGAAACGGAGCTTGCTATGCTCAAGTCGCAGTGGAATACATTTTCAGTGACCTAATGAATTCTCATGATAGTTTGATTCTCAAATGATGTTAGTTTACTTATGTGGTGTTGAAGTATATTAATCTTACGTTGATTAGAAATCAAAATTTTGGCCTATGAGGTTTTATTTATCTATTAGCTTAAGATTTTGGAGTGATTGGCTCTCTGAGTTAGTAATATTCTAGCTATGTAGTTTGCGCAATTGGATTTTTGAAGGTTATGGAGTTGGGGTGATAGCAAAAAGCTATGTAAAATGTAGCTTAGACTTTTCCATAATAGTTGTTATCAAAAAGCTGTAGAAAATGTAGCTTAGACTTTTCTCTCTGCTGGAGATTAGTTTATTGCAGTACATCTACTAGTTGGACCTGGCTAATAAGTGAAGCTATTATTGTCCTTTTAGGTTCTGTTTACTATTTTCTACCTCTTTTTTGGGTGGTTTTCTTTTTATTACAACATTAACTAAATTTGTAGGACCTAAATTTGTAGACCTAAAGTATTATTTTCTTGTCTACGTTACATTTCAAAGTTTTGCGCATAATTACTATGGTTAAGTTCTAAGATCATCATTTTATTAAGACCTAATGTAAATCTCCTGTTGCATTTATAGGGTGCTTTGTGTAATCATACTTCTATACCTTAACTTATTGTAGGACCTAAATTTGTTAGTAACTTTCTTCTTATGGTATGGCGTGGTGTTGGAGATTGATGTAAGTGACTTTCTAATCATAATTTTAAGAGGCTCTTTTTGTTTGATTTTGTTAGTAACTTTTTGTTTGATTTCATTGTGAGAGTCATGTACATGAAGACATGGTCCGAGCTATCAAAAAGATGATTTTTGATATAGAAGTAGTTTTGCAAGTATGGCATCTACCACTAAGCAGGTAATAGAATTTAGTTGGTTAAGCTGATTGCCGAGTTGCTTATTGTTCTTCTTATTTTACAGATTAAGAGTTTACTCATTCAGTCATATGCACGTCGTGGGTTGATGCATTTGCGAAGTGAGTCGTGTGCATTATCTTCGCCTATTGATATTATCTTTAACCCCTATTCATCAATAAATTTTGCGTCATTTTTTTCTAAATACTGACCACTCTTCCTGTATAGGGTATTGACCTCATAAAATGGGACAAGGCTAAAATCGGTTACTATGTTCGTGTTGATATTGCTGAAGGCTCAGTAAGTTTCTTTTTGTATGGAAAAGATAGCTTCTTATGTTGCATCTGATTATCTGTTTTGTAAAATGTTGGCCTTTCTGTGCTTACATTTTGTAATTTGACTTGCTCATAGAAAGTTTCTTTTTTAAAACTAAAACCGGAAAATATTAGCTCAAGCACTCTTCACCAATATTGTCGTTTCTGTTTTAACTTTTCTATAGAACTAACTTCATCCTTCATTACTCGCCTTATCATTCTAGTTATGGTCTGCTCTATTTAGAGTCTTATCTAACGTAATGATCATGAATCTGCACAAGGTAGAGCAGTACTTTTATCTAAAGAACCACGTGGACTTAGATATCTATGACTTACAAATCTTAATACCCATTTGGGGCTGGATGGGCAGTGAAAACAATTTTTTTTTAGAACTTCTGTTTAAAGAAAATTATCCGGTTTTGTATATGCATTAGTTTAAAACAGTTTAACATTATTCATTTGATAGTTGAAGAACAACAAATGGTATAACTTAATTATTTTGTGCAGTGTTTCTTGTGTCAATTTGATCCGACAGTTTTAAATTGGATTATTAATGTCTCGGTACTAATTTCGACGGAAATGATTTGTTTCAATTTATTGCGGAATTCTGTTGCATTTTCTTGTTACAGAACATAGGTAGTGCACTATTCTTTTTTTAAGGCTTTGGCAAATTAAGAATGTTGCATAAATTTGAATTAACTCAAATGTTATTTAATGTGCAGGTCCAAGTATAAATCGTGGAGCGATCAGATGCGTTTATGCACTTTTTATTTTGTGTATCATCAATTTTTATTTTTTGTATTTTTAGTTGCGTGTGGTTTGTTATAATGTGGTGATATCTTGTTGGTTTTTTATAGTTTTATCATTTTAATGAGAATTTTAAGAAACTTTGTTGATTGTTGTTTTTTTTTTTTCTATTTGATTAATGGATATGAGATTTGTTTACTAAGTTAATACTAAACTAGATGTATATAAATAGGTATATTTGATATGCAATGGGAATTATAAAGTGTCACTATATTAAAAAAAAAATTAGTTTTTTAAAAAAATTAGGGACACTTATGTAGTGTCATAAGAGCAAAGAAAGAAAGTGTACTAAATGCACATTTATGTTGGATTATACGAAGTTTGTTATGTGTCACTATTATACCTAGGGACTGCACATATAGCGCACTATTTTTAGTGTCGGTATTTTTATTAGCAGACTTTTTTAAGGTTTAGGGACACTTAAATTGTCGCTATAGGCTTAGTTTTGTTGTAGTGATAGAACACTATAATTAGGTTTTGCTCTTTGTTTGATTGAATGAGAAAAAGTACTAGTTGCAAAGTTATATTGTTACGGCGCAACTGAGTAGTCTAATTTTGTTCCGATTTTGGTTCTTTTGATCGTTTACATTGATTCGTTCCAAATTTACACTCTCGGGGCATAATAGAAAGTTTTTACTCCTAGTTCGATAGAATGAGAAAAAGAACTCGTTACAAAGTTATACTGTTATGGCGCAACTGAGTAATCTAATGTTGTTCCGGTTTTGGTTCTTGTGAACGTTGACATCGACTCGTTCCAAATTTACACTCTCGGGGTATAATAGAACAATATAATTTGGTTTTGCTCTTTGTTCGATTGAATGAGAAAAAGTACTAGTTGCAAAGTTATACTGTTAGGGCTCAACTGAGTAGTATAACTTTGTTCCGGTTTTGGTTCTTGTGATCATTTACATCGATTCGTTCCAAATTTACACTCTCGGGGCATAATAGAAAGCTTTTACTACTTATTCAATAGAATGATAAAAAGTACTCGTTGCAAAGTTATACAGTTAGGGCTCAACTGAGTAGTCTAGCTTTGTTCCGGTTTTGGTTCTTGTGAACGTTTACATCGATTCATTCCAAATTTACACTCTCGGGGCATAATAGAAGAATATAATTAGGTTTTGCTCTTTGTTCGATTGAATGAGAAAAAGTACTAGTTGCAAAGTTATACTGTTACGGCGCAATGAGTAGTATAATTTGTTCCGGTTTTGGTTCTTGTGAACGTTCACATCGATTCGTTCCAAATTTACACTTTCGGGGCATAATAGAAAGGTTTTACCCTTTGTTCGATAGAATGAGAAAAAGTAATCGTTGCAAAGTTATACTGTTGTGGCGCAACTGAGTAGTCTAATCTTGTTCCGGTTTTGGTTCTTGTGAACGTTGACATCGATTCGTTCCAAATTTACACTCTCGGGGTATAATAGAACAATATAATTTGGTTTTGCTCTTTGTTCGATTGAAGGAGAAAAAGTACTAGTTGCAAAGTTATACTGTTTGGGCTCAACTGAGTAGTATAACTTTGTTCCGGTTTTGGTTCTTGTGAACGTTTACATCGATTCGTTCCAAATTTACACTCTCGGGGCATAATAGAAGAATATAATTAGGTTTTGCTCTTTGATCGATTGAATGAGAAAAAGTACTAGTTGCAAAGTTATACTGTTAGCGCTCAACTGAGTAGTCTAATATTGTTCCGGTTTTGGTTCTTGTAAACGTTGACATCGATTCGTTCCAAATTTACACTCCCGGAGCATAATAGAACAATAAAATTAGGTTTTGCTCTTTGTTCGATCGAATGAGAAAAAGTACTAGTTGTAAAGTTATACTTTTAGGGCTCAACTGAGTAGTCTAACTTTGTTCCGATTTTGGGTCTTGTGAACGTTTATATCGATTCGTTCCAAATTTAAACTCTCGGGGCATAATAGAACCATATAATTAGTTCTTGCACTTTGTTCGATTGAATGAAAAAATGTACTGGTTGCAAAGTTATACTATTAGGGCTCAACTGAGTAGCCTAACTTTGTTCCAATTTTGGTTCTTGTGAACGTTGACATCGATTCGTTCAATTTACACTCTCAGGGCATAATAGAAAGCTTTTACTCCTTATTCGATAGAATGAGAAAAAGTACTCGTTGCAAAGTTATACTGTTATGGGACAACTGAGTTGTCTAATGTTGTTCCGGTTTTGGGTCTAGTGAACGTTGACATCGATTCGTTCCAAATTTACACTCCCGTGGCATAATAGAACAATAAAATTAGGTTTTGCTCTTTGTTCGATTGAATGAGAAAAAGTACTAGTTGTAAAGTTATACTTTTAGGGCTCAACTGAGTTGCCTAACTTTGTTCCTGTTTTGGTTCTTGTGAACGTTTAATCGATTCGTTCCAAATTTACACTCTCGGGGCATAATAGAACAATATAATTAGGTTTTACTCTCTGTTCGATAGAATAAGAAAAAGTACTCCTTGCAAAGTTATACTGTTAGTGCGCTACTGAATAGTCTAATGTTGTTCCGGTTTTGATTCTTGTGAACGTTGACATCGATTCGTTCCAAATTTACACTCTCGGGGTATAATAGAACAATATAATTGGTTTACTCCTTATTCGATAGAATGAGAAAAAGTACTCGTTGCAAAGTTATACTGTTAGGGCGCAACTGAGTAGTCTAATTGTAAGGTACCGGATTTTAAATGTAAAAGTGGAAATAAATAAAAATAGTGGGGATACTATTTTTATTGGACTTATAGACATAAATTATAAGTCTAGAGTGACCCGTGTTGAAATGGAAGCGAAAACAGAAGATTTAAAATTTTCTGTGAGAGACAGGGCAGACGAAAAATATCTGTACCGTGCTGCTAAACTGAATGTGAATAGTGTTCTTGGATAACTTGGAGGCCAAGTTTCCTAGATAACTTGGAGGCCAAGTTTCCTATGAAACTTGGAGGCTAAGTTTCCTATGACACTTGGAGACCAAGTTTCCTATGAAACTTGGAGGCCAAGTTTCCTATATATATATATAGGGGACTTGAGCCTTTTCTTTCTTTCTTCCTCACACTTGCAACCAAAGAGAAATATCTCTCTCTCTCCAACAATTTCTCCACCAAAGAGAGGAATTGGAGGTGCATTTGGAGAAGAAAAAAGGTTGCTTGGAGGTGAAGTCTTCATCCTCTTCATTACTTGGTTTGAGGAAAAGCTTGTGTTTGAGGTGCTTAAATGCGTGTGAAGCGTCGGTTCGTCGATTCGTCGAGCAGGTGCGACGTTCTAGCAAAAACAAGCGCAGGCGGCCTTGTGTAGACCGATGAGTAAAGCGGCGACTAGGGAACGTGCAATTGAGAACCTAGCCTCGTGATAGCGGTAAAAGGTACACATAGAGGCGAGCCGAGCGAGGACCGCGGCAAGGGCATAGCGCCCTAAGTGAGCCTAGTTAGTAGTTTTTCCTTATGCATTAGAGTACCCTCGTGTACTAGTTGATATTTTGGATAGATATCAGAGAGCTACTTGTATTTTGAAGAAAACATGTACTTACATTTTGGAAGATGAAAATATAATATATTCAAATAATGTAAATGTTGAATGATTGTGATAGTTAGACTATCTCTCTTTATACACTTGTATGTCACTTGTGGTTCTTGCCCTTAGATGTATTGCACTTGTGTGCATCGTATTTGATCATGTATGTTATTTAAGCAAATTCCTGGGTGCTTAATTGTACATGATCTGGTTGCTTGGCCTTGGGCGGACAGGAGAGGTACTGTCCGTTCGGCGGTCCGTCCGATGTGCCCGAACCGTGCCAAATTGGTAGTGGATTCGAGGCGGGGCGTGACAGTTATGGTATCAGAGCCAGGTTGATTGGGAACTGTGGTTAGATGTCACGCCCCGCCCCGAATCCACTCAATTTGGCACGGTTCGGGCACATCAGACGGACCGCCGAACGGACAGTACCTCTCCTGTCCGCCCAAGGCCAAGCAACCAGATCATGTACAATTAAGCACCCAGGAATTTGCTTAAATAACATACATGATCAAATACGATGCACACAAGTGCAATACATCTAAGAGCAAGAACCACAAGTGATATACAAGTGTATAAAGAGAGATAGTCTAACTATCACAATCATTCAACATTTACATTATTTGAATATATTATATTTTCATCTTCCAAAATGTAAGTACATGTTTTCTTCAAAATACAAGTAGCTCTCTGATATCTATCCAAAATATCAACTAGTACACGAGGGTACTTTAATGCATAAGGAAAAGCTACTAACTAGGCTCACTTAGGGCGCTATGCCCTTGCCGCGGTCCTCGCTCGGCTCGCCTCTATGTGTACCTGTACCCCAAAACCACACGGGGTGAGAACTATATAAATATAGTTCCCAGTGGGTTCGGCCGCCGACGCCGCCGGTTTTCCACTAGGTCTAAGCTGGCACAAATAGATAGATAGATATTGAACTGCAACTATGATCTATTGTGCCATCAAATGCAAGCAATGCATGAAATATCGTCTAGCAATAAGCCTACTATCATGATAATATCCTTCAACAATATAATGAAAACAAATACAATATAGTTATGCAATCCACTAACATATACTATGTCTAATCAGGGGATGAATGCAAATCCACTTATGCTATTCATATCATTACCCAATCCACTAGGCTACCCCGCCTAAGATCTCAAATCTCATAGGTACTCACCACAATCTAGTAGATGAAGAGGTGAAGAGCTACCCCGCTCTTCGCCCTGACTGATATCTCAAATCTCATAGGTGAGGAGCTACCCCGCTCTTATCTCACCCGTCTCACATCTCAAAGGTAATAGATGAAGAGCTACCCCGTGTTAATCTCATAGATATTGAGCTGCCCCGCTCAATCTCATAGGGGAAAAGCTACCCCGCCCTTCGCCCCAACTCACGTCCCAGTCCAATGGGTGAGGAGCTACCCCGCTCGTATCCCACCCGATGAGCTACCCCGCTCATGAGCTACCCCGCTCGTGTGACAACTCCGGCAATGGGTGAGGAGCTACCCCGCTCGTATCCCACCCAGTGAGCTACCCCGCTCGTGAGCTACCCAGCTCGTTTGACAACTCCGGAGTGCACTGCTTGTGTGGAGCGACCATCACAAGCTCAAAACAGACTTGTGAGTATGATCCAATCCTCACCAACTGAGGATACCCTGTCAACTAGGTTAACAAACACTCGAAAATCCACCTATCCCTAGGTTCATGTCAAGTGTCTCAACCACACTAATCAACTCACACTAGGGAATTGAACTATCCCTATGTTTGATGCCATAGTGTCTCAATTACACTAGTTCTCATGCAATATGCCATGACTAGGGAAACTTACCTATTCCCTATGCTCAAATGTCACAAGTGTTTCTATTACACTAAGTTCCAATGCCACTCGTCATGTTGTTATCATTGTTTACATGCTACTCGTCCAAGTCATAGTGTTTTCTATACACTAGTTCGCATGTCACTAGTTTTCATCATCAAGTCCGAGTTTACCATTTTCTTATCACTATAGGATCTCATGTCATAAACCCTAATCCTCATGCATTCTAGATTTAAGTGTTAAGTCCATAATACTACACAACTAGACATGCATGCAAGGAAATAGAAATGCAACTATACATACATCCTATAATGCATAAGAACCATATGTGCAGTATGACCAAAAATCTAACTCGGACATAGAAGGAAGCCCGATTGCTTCGGATGGACACCCCCCACCTTTTACCGCTATCACGAGGCTAGGTTCTCAATTGCACTTCCCTAGTCGCCGCTTTACTCTTCGGTCGCACCTGCTCGACGAATCGACGAACCGACGCTTCACACGCGTTTAGGCACCTCAAACACAAGCTTTTCCTCAAACCCAGTAATGAAGAGGATGAAGACTTCACCTCCAAGCAACCTTTTTCTTCTCCAAATGCACCTCCAATTCCTCTCTTTGGTGGAGAAATTGTTAGAGAGAGAGAGATATTTCTCTTTGGTTGCAAGTGTGAGGGAGAAAGAAAGAAAATGCTCAAGTCCCCTATATATATATATAGGAAACTTGGCCTCCAAGTTTCATAGGAAACTTGGTCTCCAAGTGTGATAGGAAACTTAGCCTCCAAGTTTCATAGGAA
>NW_017891432.1:0-18151 GCF_001540865.1 Ananas comosus | reverse complement strand
AGAATGTAACACACGGGACCTTTGCAAATTGCGAGGTTCGAGTGTTTGATCTGTGTTCCGAGTTTTTCTAAGTATTCTGAAAGTCGTTAGCAGTGTTCCGACCTATGGCTCGCATCCCGAGAATCGAGATTTAGAACTTAGCACTAAATCTCTAAAGTGAAGATTTTAGGCTACTCTCGGGTTGGACTCTATAGAGCAGAGTACCAGTACAGCATCGGGCCCGTACCGGAATTGGAAGTGGTACCGGTACAGCATCGGGCTGGTACCGGTACCTAGTGTGTTTTTCTGCGAACTCGAAGCTCGGGTTTGCGCGTACTGTAGCCTGGTATCGGTACTCTTTCCCGTGTATCGGTACACAGTGCAGATTGCAGTCTGGCAGTATGTCATGCCTTGAGACCGCTACCAATTTGGTCCGGTTCAGGCGCGTCGAACAGACGCCGAACAGACAGCACCTCCCCTGTCCGCCCAAGGCCAAACAATCAGATCGTATACAAGAATTTGCCTAGGAATAGAAATTCTATACATACACAATCAACGAAGGGCACAACAAGTGCCAACAAATAAGAGTAAGAGTCACATGTACATACAAGTAAACAAAAGGGAGATCTACTAGCTATTACATCACATTGCATTCATTTACATCATTTACATTACATCTTTCCAAAAATGAATGCAATTGCTACTAGGTAATCATCAAAATATATACATAGCTCTCCAATTCCTCACCTACATGAGTTTCTCAATACACAGAGTAATGCTAATGCAAAATAGGAAAGCTACTATGTACTACTGCTCGAGTGCGATGCCCTTGCCGCGGTCCTCGCTCGGTGTACTCGTACTAGGCCCTGCAACAAAGTGGAGTAAGAACTATTGTCCATAGTTCCCAGTGGGTTCGGTCGCCAACTCCGCCGATCTCCCCACTAGGTCCGAGTGGGCAAAAGTAGATAGATAGATAGATAGATATGAAAACTGTAAATGACATAGTAAGAAAACTATGCTACTATGCCCAATCATAAGTAATGTATGCATGCATCATATAGTAAATGGTTTACTAACATGCCACTATGTCCACTACTATGTCCAATAAGCAAATGTTTAATGACAGTGCTATTCTCTTGCTTATCCAATCTTTGGCGATCCTTTGGGTTCGCCCACGACTCACCTCGCCGTCCCGTATGGTAAGGAGACTCACCTCGCTCTCAAACCCGGGACTGTCTGTGGGACATCAACTCTGCCCCTCTCGTACATACTACGGAGTGCACGACGACTTGTGTGGCCCGACCACTACAAGTATAAACAGACTGTGAGCTTGATCCATCCTCTCAATTCGAGAATACCCTATTAACTAGGGTTAGAAATCACTCGAGAATCCACCTATCCCAATGTCTATGTGCAAGTGTTTAACTACGCTATGTTCTTTGTTCAACGAGTCATCACTAGGGAATCCACCTATCCCTAAGTTCACATGTCACTAGTA
Organism: Ananas comosus; assembly: GCF_001540865.1. Lineage (NCBI taxonomy): Eukaryota > Viridiplantae > Streptophyta > Magnoliopsida > Poales > Bromeliaceae > Ananas > Ananas comosus. The sequence continues at coordinate 16,674 of NW_017891432.1, read as the reverse complement.
TCATTGTATACTACATTATATGCCACTCGTTCTATTCATTTGTCAATCACATGCCACTCGTTATGTCACTAGGATCCATCGAGTCCATCTCATTTCCTCGGCACTATAGGATTCAATGTCATGACCCAATCCTTATCTATCCATAATACCAAGCATTCAACTCACACTATGATATCAATTAGAAAGCATAAGGAATGGAAAACAATGCAATCCTACAATGCAACATGCAAGAAATGCGAGATCATGGTATACTAAGACATAGAGAGGAACCCGGTTGCTTCGGGATGACACCACCCACCTTTCGACAATGTCGGGGTGCTAAGAACGTTATTCGGCACTTGCTTCAACGTCGCTTCGACCTCCTAGGTGAAAACGAAGCTCGATCGGTCTTGTTTTGCCGATAACTTTTCACCGGCTTGACGAATGCTCAATCCGTCTTCGCCAACGTGTTTAGACACCTAACAATTAGGTTTAGATGCTATCAATTAAGATCAAACCTCACTATTAAGCAAAACCCCAATTTAGAGCCCTAGGTTTGCACTATAGCAAAATATTCCAACAAAACTCTAGATTCTAGCATTAAGCATCTATTAAGCATGCTAGGGTTCTAATCAAACCATTTCTAGAGCTAAAGATCCAAACCCTAGGTTTCTACCATTGTTGAGCTCAAAAGCTTACCTCTAAGCTAGCTCCAATGGTGAGAGGAAGAAGAGGAAGAAGATCAAGGCCTTCTCTAGCTTGCTTCTCCTTCTTCTCCTTCTTCTTCTCCTTTCTTTCCTTCTTCTCCTTCTTATCCTTCTTCACTTCAAAAGAGAGGGAAAAAGAGCTTAGAGAGAGAGAGAGAAAGAGAGAATGTGTGTTTGGTGGGAAATGAGGGAGAGAGAGAGTGCAATCCCTCCTATACCCCTCAACTAATGTAACAATTGCACCCAAACCCCTCCACTTTGTTTCTCTCACACAGCCCAGACTGGGCAGTTTTCGTGCTCGGGGACCGGTCTGTCCCTAGAGGGACCGATCCCCGAGAGCCTCTCATGCGGGCAGAGGGCTCTGCCCAGCATCCTACGCGTACGGGGACCGGTCTGTCCCGCCAGGGACCGGTCCCCGAGAGGAGAACTCTCAGGACTTAGCCAATTTTTCCTCCTTTTTGCTGGTTGTGCGTACGGGAACCGGTCCTCGCCTGAGGGATCGGACCTTCAAGGACCGGTCCCCTCTCAAGGGATCGGACCCGAGAGCAAACATTGCGCGCAGGGTTTTCTGCCGCATTTTTAGCTTACGGGGACCGGTCGGTCCCCGAGAGCAAAATCTGCCAAGTGCAGATTTCTGCACAACTTACTCTCGCGGATCCATCGCAATGCACTTTTTGGATTTTTGACTTCTTCGGCTTTTCCGAAGCATACCCACTCGACAATTAGTCGATTTTGAACGAAGTCCAACTCTCGGATTTCGAGAATTCACTTCCTTACAGTAGCTGCTTGGGGAAGGGCAAAGGCGACACCAGCGATCATCCTAGGACCAACAGAGAAGGATGACAGTGGCGTGGCGTGGCAGTGGCGCTTGGGTGAATTTCTGAGGTTGCACGGGTGCCCTGGGCTCCGCTTTCGATTGCAGCTGCTCTTAGGGCACAGCGGCGTCGGGGGCAGGTCAGGGTAGGGTCGTCAGGGTCCGAGGATGACTGTGGTGGCGGCGCAGAAACAGGAGGGTCGGGTCACCTCCACCCATAAGGCTAATAATTGGGGAGAGAGAGAGGAGAAAAGGAAGGATCCTTCGGCAACTGGCACGGCGACGGCTGCGGCGGCGGTGCCTCTTAGGAGGACCAGAAGTGGGAAGGGGGAAAGGGTTAGGGTTAGGGTTAGGGTCAGGGTTGATAAAACCCTAATTCTCAAGTATATATATATATAATACTTGGCAATTAACGTACCCATAATCCGCTCCCACCCAAAACGCATATCTCGCGGCCCAAAACCTTCTCCAATTAACTTCTCTGGCAGAACGGTCCCCGCCTGTGGGTTTCCTCACAAAACAGAGTGCCTGTTGTGCTTAAAAAGCAAAAACACAATGTATAATTTACCCTATCTACGATAAAAGCCACATTACTCGATAACCACGTGTCGAACACAAAATCCGTCAGCGCCATTGCCTCCAACATAGTTGGGCCATCGAAACGAGCTAGTGGTCACCTGAAACAAAGTCCGATTCGTGACAGAAGCCTTCTACTCTCAATGGCCTCTTCTGAAAATGTGAGTTGCTATTCACTCTAAGTGAAAAGTAATTAATAATCACGTAAAATTTTTATTTTAAATTATTTTTCACTAAAATTTGACGGATAGTTTTGAACTTAAAATACACACGATAATATATGAAAGATGTCAAATTTATATAGAAAAAATCTCAGTCCTCACATAAACTTATAATAAATCTCCACTATAGAGTTTTAATAGAGAATAAACAATACTAGGACTATAAATAAATTAAATAAATCTACACGAAACAAATCTAGATTATTTGTATATTTTATCAATTTTAGTCTAATTGATTTGATTTATTAAGTTAGTTTTGTTTTTTATTTTTAAATTTTTTCAGCTTTTAGTCGATTTTTAAAATTTTAGTTCTTTACCTTTTAGTTTGTAATTAGTTATAACTTTTATTATTCATTTTAATTAAATTAGTAATCAATGATTTGAAAATCAAATTGAACCAACTGGTTCGATCGGGCAGACCGTAACTTAGTCTATTAAGCGATTTGGTTCAACCCTCTGAACTGAATGAGGTTAAGAAGAGTTTTGAATCATTAGAGATAATAAATATTTTAAACTTAATACACTTTAACCATTAGTGGTAATAACCATTTTAAAAGTAAATTTAAACGTAAAAATTAAAAAGGTTAAGATTAGTGGTAAAAAAAAGTAATAGTTAGGGACTAGTGGTTAGCGATGTTAACATGTCAGAATCGGGGCAAATTTTAACAAATTGAAACCTAACCCGACTATTAATTCCAAAACCTGCATCCGAACCTAACAGATTTTAAAAATCCATATCCAATCTGAAACTGACCAAAAATCCAAAACCCAAACACAAACCCGATACAATTATTTCTCTTTACCATACTTCAAAATATTTAATATTAAATTTAAATTTCTAAAATATAAAATCAAACTTTATATATATTATATAATAAAAAATCAATTAGGATTCGAGTCCAGTTCAAGATACACTACAACATTTTATATTAAAGGTGGCTTTTATGGGTACCTATAGCGGCTTTTTAAAAAGCCGCAATAAAAAATACCGGCTTTTCTGAAAAATCCAAAAAAAAAGCCGGTGAAAACTGAGTTGGTATAGATCTATGTCAATATAACGGCAGCTTGTAAAAGCCGCATTTTAGTGGCTATAGCGGCTTTTTCGAAGCCACTATAAGCATTCAAATTGTGGCACTATTATAGCCGCCTTTGATTATCTATAGTGGCTTTTTGCCACAATACTGCAATTTCTACAGTTTTTAAGAGCTATGGCAATTAAAAAGCCGCCTTTAGTTAGTATAGCGACAATTGGTGTGCCACAATGCTGTTTTTGCGGCTTTTTAATGCTGTTAATAAAATTATGTTGTAGCTTTTTGGAAGCTATTAATATGCATATACAATGACTTTTTATAAAGCTACAATTGATTGAAATATAGGGACTTTTTAATATGTATATTAGCTTGGGATAATAGTTGTATGGAAGATACAATACAAAAATGACACATTCATAACAAAAAAGTTATTTCATTCATATATAAACCAAGAGTATCGAATGAAACCAAAATACTAATTGTTTCTCATATCCTCAACATCAATAAAATGATAAAAAACTATAATATCCAAAAACAGTTTTTTAGAAATGACACTGTAGCTCAAAACATAAAATGATGCTTGTCACAGCCCGCGACCGCCCGCCTATTTGGCCGGGCCGTGCCGCCACGAACAGACCGCCGAACGGACAGAGTTTCCCCTGTACGTCCTAGGCGTCGCAACCTGTACAATACAAGGGTTCCAACCAGGAACTGATCTCAATCAAGATTGCATAAGGAAGTATCAATAACATAAAACTAACTGCTATTACAAGCATTCATTTTATACACTTTATACATCACTTTCTTTTACTTTTACATTTGCTTAACTTCCAAATACAATCACATTATTACATTTAATACAAGTTGGTTGTTGTCATTCCATTCTAATCTCTAGGCCCTGCTGACTCGGGGTACTGCTATCTCAGTCTCTGGGGTAGGGCGCTATCTACGAAGCTACGCCCTTGCCTCGCGCCGCCGCGCCGCTCACGTGCGAACCTTAAACACCCTAAAACAATGTGGGGTGAGAACCAACTCTATGGTTCCCAGTGGGTACGGCCACCCAAGGAAAAAGCTCGACCAATAGGTCCGAGGAGGCACTGCAACATGTTAGTTCAACGATATACAACAAATATATATTCAAATTGAAATACATGTCATGCCTCACAATATGCGATATGAAAATTATGCAACTCTAGTAGATCAATTGATTCTACATTTACTTGGCTAATCTTAGCTCATAGTAATCAACTCTAAGGTTTCTATTACCTTAGGATCACACTCAAATCCATTGGCTTCTAAGGTCTCTATTACCTTAGCTCTAGCCTCTATCACTAGCTTATAAGGGTTCCACTACCCTATCAAAGCTATCCACCCGACTCGGCTTCGAGTCAATCATCTGCGGATATTCCGCGCACTGGCTGCTCAACAGCCTACCGCTCTCCGTGACTTAGCCTCTTAGTGGCGAAATCGTCGCACTCGCTGAACCCGACTCAAGTCCCTTGACATAGCCATTCTGGTGGCGAACACGTTGCACTTACCCAGCGAGGACTCAAGTCATGACCTATCCATCTGGCGGCGAACTAATCGCACCTCACCCAACAATGGTTTCAGTCACGACTCAGCCACCTGGCGGTACCCATTCGTACTTACCCAGCAATGGTTTCAATCAATCCCGGCGGTCTGATCCACAATCAGCTTAACCATCCGGCGGCGAAATTGTCGCACACGCCATGACAATGGTTCAAGCCTCGGGCGGTGATCTCCATGTGATCGCCCCCAATCCTCCCTAGGTATAAACCTCAGCGGCGAAATCGTCGCACACGCCCTAGCCTTGATACCAGGGTCATCAAAGGTCCTGGGATTCCGGAATCCACTTCCACAGGTCGAGGGTCCATAACCAACCCTATGCTGTCGACCTAGAACATCCTAGTAACTAATACCACTATACTCAACAACCTAGGTCCAATACCACTCTAGGTTCCAGGTCTCAGTCACATAACCTAGGTAAAACTGCTAGGTTCTATCTCATCTGTGCCTAGATGTCAACTTCTAGGTCTACTTGTTCGACCTATGTTTACTAACACTAGGTTAGGTGCCACTCGATCTACTTGACATCCTAGTTGTCCAATTGAGTATCTAATTGTCCTCTATGCAGTTCTCTTGTCAATCAACTCTATTACTTCTAGAGTTATCAACCTAGTTTACGTGCATATCCTCACAATGCTAATCATGCGTTCTATGATCTCTATATCATTTTATATGCATCTACTTAGCATTTTACCACATGCATCATCTATGTCATTTTGTTATCATGCATCAATATGAATTCACTTTACTTAGACATACAGGCGACCTAGTCACTTCGGTAAGCACAACCCACCTTAGCTTGCTTTCCGATTACTTGTCGACACTTGCAATCGGCCTCCCGCGGTACTCGACACCCGGTTTGGCCCAATCTCGCAGTTGCGCTCCAACCGCGCGCCGCTTTGCAATTCCGAGAATTAAAGATCTTCGCTTTATTGTTACGGTGCTCGGGATCCAATCTCGCTATTTATGGACGTCGCCTCAGCCCTCCAGGCGATAACGAAGCCGGAAACCCTTATTTCGGCAATATCTTCTCGTAGGCTCATCGGATCGTTGAACCGACTTCGCCAACGCGTTTCATTACCTATCAATTAGGTTTACAGAGGGTCAAATGAGATCAAACCCTCATAACTACCAAAACCCCATTTTGGGTGCTCTAGATGCTACTATAGCCAAATCCACCAAATCGATCTATGAAATGGGGGAAATTCATCTAGATAGCATGCTAGGGTTCCAAATAAACCGATTTTAGAGATCAAAAATCCATCTCTAAAGATCTATCATGAGAGAGCTTGGAAGCTTACCTCTCCAAGAAGCCTCAACCAAGGAGAAGATGAAGAGGAGGAGGAAGATCTTCTTCTTAGTCCTCTTCTCCTTCTTCTTCTCTTCTTCTTCTTCTTCTCTTTCTTCCTCTTCTTCACGCACAGAGAGAGGGAGTGGCTGAGGGAGAGTGAGGGGGAAAATGAGAGGAGAGAGAGAGACCCCTCTCATAACCCTCTATTGTAACAATATGCATATAAGTCCCTCAACTTTTCACTCTATGCACTGCCTAGACTGGGCAAGACCTGCCCGGAGGGACCGGTCTCCCCCCTTGGGGACCAGTCCCCGAGGACCTCCCCATCTCCACGCGTGTGGGAACCGGTCCCTCTGGCCCGGGGACCGGTTGCATCGCGCGTCGCCGCAACCACCAGCCGCTGGGACCGGTCTCTCCCTTCTAGGGACCGGTCCCCGAGAGCAAACCCGCACAGACCATGTTCGGGAACCGGTCCCTCCCGCTAGGGACCGGTCCCCGAGCGGTCCCCGAGAGCAGGTCTGCCAAGTGCAGGTTTTTGCATCATTTGCTCTCGCGGACTCCATTCCAATGCACTTTTTGGGTTTCGTGCCACTCTGGCTTTTCCGAAGGCTACGCGCTCGACAGTTAATCGATCCTGGACGAAGTCCAACTCTCGGCTTTCGAGAATTCACTTCGTTACAATGCTAAAGGGCATAGTAGATCCAAATACAAAAGAAATAATCAAGTATCACTGGAAGGATTTGATGATGCTGACGTATAGCAAGTGCCCGAAGACTTAGGATCCTGTAACAAAAACAAAAATTTCTTTCAACAAAATAAGAATATAGTTAACAATTAAAGCATAATGATAAAATTGATAAAATTATCTAGATAAAGTCATTTTTCCTACCTGACGACTGCCACCAAGGTTACAATCTCCCCGAAGAGATCGATCTCTTGTGCGCTGCTGTAATCAGCCCAGTTTCATATATATTGACAAAATCTGCAGGCTCCGCCATCGCCATGAACCTGCCGTCCAATGAGAATTTCAGGCCTCTGATCGCCCCCATCCGCCCCTTGAGCACGGCCATGGATTATGATAAGTTTCTTATATCCCACAAGCGGCATGTAGTGTCTTGGTTGCCTGCGACCAGAATAAGGCCATCTCGGTGCCAAGATGATGCAAAAGAGTAATCTAAATGACCCTATAGGGTTCCGATCACCAAGAGTTCCAAAAGAAGAAAGAAACCATATTAAACAAATTAAAGACATCTAAATAATTTAATATATTAAGCAAGTTTATTGAAAAACAAGCATAGCCTATTTGTACTTTTAGTTCAATAGCAACAGAACAAAAACATATGTAATGCCTGACGAACGAAATCCTGCAAGAAAATTTTTGTTAGCCCCTTTCATGCCCAAGCTTGCTAACAAAAACCGGGCACTTACTTAACAGAGAGGCTCACTGATCATAGAACATCCTATCATACCATATTGAAAAGGTGCTCTCATAACGCCAGCTGCTGGGAAAGCACTTCCACCCTGCTTTTAGTGCCTTACAGAAATGTTATATGATGCACTCCTAGTATCAAAGGATGTGTTAATTGCAAAATCACATAACTATCTATCTATCTAGCACAGCATGATCACTATAATTATCATAATCTTAAAATTTATATGTAACATGCTCCTCGCAGGAGATAAATACTGTATGTTTTACCTATGAATGCAAAAGCATTATTTAGTAGAGATATTCAAAGAAATGCAAAAGTTTTAAATTTATTTTTTTTGGTTTTGGTTGCTAAAATTAATATTATTATTGCTTCCTTAACTTCCTCATATCTAACCTGTCACGCCATGAGCCCTCCTATTTGGTCGATTTCGAGCACGGCAACAGACCGTCGAACGGACAAAGTTTTCCTTGTACTGCGGATAGAGTCTCCCCTGTACGTCTAAGGCGTCACAATCCATACAATGCGCGGGGTTCTAACCAGGAACAACATACAAACATAGATTGCATAAGGAAAGTATCGAAAACATAAACAATTAAGTTATTACATGCATTCAACTCACATATTACAATTTACATCACATATTACACTTTTCATTCTCTTTTTAGCTTCCAAATACCATCAAGTTCTTAACATCATTATTACAACATTGATCATTTCCTTTCTATACCCCTAAGCTAAGCCGACTTAGGGTACTTCTATCTCTGGTCTCGGTGGTAGGGCGCTAACTACGGAGCTACGCTCTTTCCTCGCACCGCCGCGCCGCTCACGTATGAACTTGTACCCCCAAAAACAACACGGGGGTGAACTATTGTCCATAGTTCCCAGTGGGTACGGCCACCCAAGGGAAAAGCTCGACCCACTAGCCCACTAGGTCCAAAGGAGGCAATACAAACATGTTAGTCCAACAGATATCCACGATAATATTTATGCAAATATTGAATACATGTTTATGCCTCAAGACATGCAATATGTAAATCATGCAACTCATGCAAGTAGATTAATTGATTCTACTTTCTATCATTTACTATTCTTTATATTATTAGCAATTCTTGATCACTTGCCATTCTTTACTCTTTATTCTTAGCCGTACTTTACTCAATTGTCACTCTTTCCTAAGGTTACATTTACCTTAGCCAACTATGCCACTCGACTCGATCTTGAGTCAATTCATGATGAATGCAAGATTTCATTGCCCAATCTCTTGGCTAACCCGAAGGTTTCGCCCTCAACAAACTCACTAACCCAAATTCCTACTATCGGGGGGATACCCGCTACAACCCGACGGGACCGTCCTCTGGGGAGATACTCGCTATGACCCAGTGATGATTACTTCGGAGCTCATCGCCCGAGGGGGAGCTACCGTCCTCGGGCCAAGGACTATGGGTGAGTACGATCAATCCTTAACTTTAAGGATTCCAAGTTCAATCCATTCCTTAATTTTTAAGAAAAATCATGCTCATATGACCCTTAACTCTAAGGTTGTAATGTCATAATGTCACTCTCTCTACTTGCATTCTTTAACCTGCTTTAGTGTCATCACACTACTTGTTCTTTATACTCATTTTCATGCCACACTAAGTGTTCATTAATGCCACACTTGTAATCTAGCATCCTTGTCCCATTGATGTCACCATTATAACTCTAGTATTCAAGACTCATTAATGCCACTCTCTACATTTATGTCAATATGTCACTTTGTTTCTAAGTTCTCATTGTTATGTCAAATGCCACAATGTCACAATTGCACATGCATATACTTTCTAGCACATTTCACAACTTGCCAATATGCATATTCCATTTATCATATTCCACAATATGTCTATATACATATACCAACTAGCATATTTTCATAATGTTAACATTCATATACCATCCAACATGTTCCATGATTTATCAACATGCATATTCCATTTATCATATTCCTCAATGTATTAACATGCACATCTCAATGGTAGGTAATAAACATCAAACATAATAAGGTTCATGCATCCATAATACCTTATGCAACCTACCACTATACATATATGCATCAATAATGAATATTACTTTACTTTGACATGGAAGCGAGCTAGACATATCGGTGAGCACAACCAACCTGTTATCGCGTTCTGATTGCTTGTAGTCACTTGCAATCGGTCTCCCGCGGCACACGTCGCCTGGTTCGGCCCGATCACACGCTCGACCACCGAACGACCTCCAATCCACAATCCGAAAATTAAAGGTCTATAACTTGATGCCACGATGCTCCGGATCCGTTCTCGTAATTTTTGGACGTCGTCTCGGCTCTCCAGGCGGAAACAAAGCCAAAACGTCCGTTTCTTCAATATCTTCGCGTAGGCTCGACGAATAGCCGAACCGACTTCGCCAACACGTTCGTATACCTAGCAATTAGGTTTACATAAGGTTAATTTAGATCAAGTCCTTACATTTTGCAAAACCCTATTTTTGAACCCTAACATGCTACTATTGCAATAAACCTCCAAATTGATTCATGATTCAAGCAAATAGCATGTTGATATCATCTAGGGAGTCCTCTAAACCCAATCTTAGAGCATATAAATAAAGCTCTAAAGATCTACCATGAGAGGGGCTCAAGCTTACCTCAACAAGCTTCAATTAACCCATGTATTAACGATTTAACATGCTAACAACACATTAGAGGCTACTAGAACCTCATACATAAAGGATTAAACTAAATCCTAGCTTAAATCATGAGATCTCACCTTAGGCCACCATGCTCATCAAGCTAAATCCACTATTGGAGAGCTTGCTTCACCATTGGAGAGCTCCAACATCATCTCACTACTACAGATACAAGATTTAGTGGCGACAAATGTCGCCGCCATAGCCAAAATTGTCGCCACGAAAAATGTTTTGGCGGCGACAATCTGTCGCCGCAAGCCGCCGCGTAAAACCCTGTCGGCAAAACTATTTAGTGGCGACAAATTGTCGCCGCCAAAAGTTAGATTTTAGGGGCGACAAAATGTCGCCGCTAAAACTTATATAATTCGCGGCGACAGATTGTCGCCGCCAAAAGTTACATATTTAGCGGCGGCATTTTGTCGCCACTAAAATATTTGGCAACAAATTGTGGCTGTGACAAGTGAGATAATTAGCGACGACATACTGTCGCCGCGAAAACTTTATATAATTATTATGACTAATGATGGCAACATTTGTCGCCACCATTTCTCTAATATAAAATTAATTTTTTTAAAAAAATAATTGGTAGTAATAGATATTATTTAAGAAGAGTATAAATAATCTTTACAACATAATTCATCTTAAAAAGCTTTCCAAACAAATCACAAATTAACAAGCAAAAATCCTATATTTTGCATTGAATTATGTCTCTCAGAACAGAGATTATATGCTCACACAAGAAATAAGTTGAAAAAAACTAATCATCTACAAGTTTGGGACAACACCCAACACAACCAGAAAACAAGAACCATGTTAGAGTATCACTGTATTGTCACCTAATACAATCACCTACTACAATCGCCCAACACAACCAAAAAATAAAACACAATAATAATATTTTTGTCATTTTCATATACTATCAAATGTAAAGTTTTCAAAATATGTCATTTTCAAAATATTTTTGTCATTAGAGAGCGTTGAATATAAGGGCATGTTTGTTTAAAATAGAAATCAAAATTGGAATAGGAATGGAAATGGACTGGAATCAAACACAGAATAATGAAAACAATGTGTTCCCAACATCTTGAATCATAACCATATTTACCATGCAGCGAATAAGTGGCCAGTTGATGTCACTGAAGAAAGGATGTTGCTTGATCTCATTTGCTCCAGAACTTGATCCCAAACGATTAGCAGGGTCTCTATGGAGTAATCCATGGATTAGTTGCCTTGCTGCTAGGCTAACCTGGCTAGAATAAGAAAGGAAAAAAAGACCAGTCAACTCGGTATTTATTTATCAATAATATTTCATAGAATGAAAAATGCACACTTTTACTCATACCAGTGGAAAAAAAGCTTCTTTACATATTGAACATTCTAGAAACTATGCCTGTCTTAGTTTTTTTATTACTCTACAAACTACAGAAATTTATAGTATTAATTGCAAGAGAACAGATCTTTCCTATTTAAATCATGTTACTCTGACAATAAGATACAACCAACATATAGTGTGGTGTTAGGTAGGGAAAAAAGGGGATTTTCAAGCATTTAACGATCTAGTAGATTTTTCCTAGCTAAAAGTTTCATGAAGTCCAAATATCCTGTTCGTTTTTCCGGTCGTAACTATGAAGGTTAAGGTTCTTGGTATGACCATTAGGCATTACCACTACTAGTGCTAGATTATGAATCAGTTTTTTTCACCCTCTGTGCACTTCTACCACTAAAATGAAAATTGATTCAGCGGCAAGTTTCTCATCGGAATGCTGCTTGGAAATGTGAGGTCCTTGTGCAAAATGTTGGAAAATGTCCTTTTTCTATTCTTTCCTCGAAAAGATGTGCGCCCATATAACATCTCATAAAGCAAAATTCCTGCATTTTAACATAATTAGTGGTTAAAGCAAATATATAAGCAGATATTATTCAGAGATGCCAAAGATTTTGCATGCCAAACATTTTGCTCTGTGTTGATAGATAGTATTTGTGAGATGCCAATGTATATGCTCATTTAATTGTTTTCATATGTGTTAGGGCATTACTTCAAGACTGGAATACTATCAATTCTTAGAAATAAAAACAAAAAAATGAATCAAAAGAAACTTACCACATTGCGATGAGTGAAAAGAAAAAAAATATAAAAAAGAAAATCAGAAATCGAAATCTCTGTTTTCGCTCTTCTTCTAATTGTTAATGAAAAAAATTGCTGATAACGAGTAAGCTCCAGCCGATGCAGAGTGGTCCGGGCTCAAAAGCGAGATGTGGAACTCAGCAAATTTTCTAGAATAGTAAAGAGAAGACGCAAGCGGTACGACGGGTGCCACTCCGAGCACGCCGCGGTCGGAGAGGGAGTTAAGCGTGAGGGGACGCGGGCGAAGGAAGGGAACCTAACCCGATCCCTATGGATTTTGCGATGCAGAAGCTGAGTTTGGGTGATCTACGACGGGGAAGAGACGATTCGCCCTCTCTACTCCGTGAAGCGGCACATGAACCTCCGCGACTCCAAAGCCCTAGCGCACGTGACCCGCTTCGGCGGCGGCGGCGGCGGCGGCGGCGACTCGGCGTTCGAGATTGAGGGGTCGTACGCGCGGCAGAGCTGCGTAGTGAACGACCCGCGGCGGAGGGAGGCGGTGGCTGAGGAGCTGTGCGGTGTATGACCCGCGGCGGAGGGAGGCGATGCGAGGATCTGCGTGGTTGCTGGGATGGTGATGCTGGGATGGTGGATGTTGGTGAGGGGTAGGAAGCCCCTCGTGGGGGTGCTGGAGGACGAGGCGGCGCAGCTATGGAAGCTCTCGATGAAGACCACAGTGGCGAGGCGGAGGGGACGAAGATGGGCAAACTTGCTGAGAGAGAAAGAGTAGATAGCTGTAAAATTTTATTTACAGCTGTAATTTCATTAAACTTTTTTTATATATAAAAAGACAATAAAGACCCTAGACCTTATGTAATAGATGTTAAACTAGTGAGGGTAAAATTGTCATTCTGAAGGGATATGGGTTGGTGAGCGGTGAAAAAAATGGAGGGAAGTTCTGGCGCGCTTCATAAGGATATATGGCGGCGACACCTTGTCGCCGCCATATTTTCCATTTCAGTGGCGACTCTTATATGTCGCCACTATTTTCTATGTAATGGCGGCGACAAATAAATGTCGCCGCCATTTTCTAAGAATCGGCGGCGACAAATAAATGACGCCGCCATTTCCTATTGAATAGGCGGCGACAAATAAATGTAGCCGCTATTTCCTAAGAATCGGTGGCGACAAATAAATGTCGCCGCCATTTTCTATGACAAAATTTCGCGGCGACAGTACTTGTCGCCACCAAAAAGTGCCACTAAATAATACCTTTTTGTTTGTAGTTGTTCGCAAGCATCTTCTCCACCAACCCTCCAATTTTTAGAGAGAGATTTAGAGAGATGAGAGAGATATCTAGAGAGAGGTGGAGGTGTTTCTCTCTCTACTCCATGCGTGCGTGGGTGTGTGCTCGGGCTGAAGGAGAAAGAAGAAGAAGCATCAGCTTCTTTATAATGCACCCCAAGGCACTATTCACTTCAGGCAGCTTGAAATCTGATAAATTTCGTTGGAGCTCTTCCAGATGTCCGTTTGAGCTCAAATTTGGCAGGCAAGTTCGGTTTCACTTCGTAAGTCCAAAGAAATTTTAATATTTCAGTTTCGACCTCGTTTGGTCACTGAAAACTGTACCGAACTGCAATCTTTATCAGATAGCTTTCGAATTCGATTTCTCTCTCTACGGGTGTCAGAAAAATATGAAACTTTAAATCTAGCCTCATAAAAATATTTCTGACATCTCTGCCAATTTACATAATTTTCTAACACTGTGCAGTTTCTGCTAATTTATCTGCCCCGTTTCTTACAGAAAATTCTAAATCTTCTGTTTTCGCTCTGATTTCAGCACAGGTCATTCCCAACTTATATTTCACTTCTCTAAATCCAATAAAAATGGTATCTCATACTATTTTTATTTATTTTCATTTTTATATTTAAAATCCGGTATGTTACATAACCAAATTGGCCGATTCATTTTTTTAAAAAAATTGCTTGGGTTTAGTAGCATCTATAAAAAGATCAATTTAATTATAGAAGTGTTGTTTATGGGTAAAGAGTTGTATGTTTATTGTCTCGAGACGTCCCAACAACAATGCATAATTTGCGGCTTGTTTATAAGTGATATTTAGCGTGATTAATTAGGGAAGATGCCTACTAATTAAACTTAATTTTCTTTTTTTTCCTTTGCCTCTAATTTGCACATGCAAATGTTGGGAACAACTGATTATTTTTACAACTACATTCTTTTCGGGAAAAGATCCAGTATTTAGATAAATTTAAACAATATTTCTCTCAATTACTCCCTAAAGTAGTCATTACAAATAAATATAGTAGTGACATTAAACGAAACTTTTAAAAGCGAGAACACGGAATTGTGGTGGCTATTCCACCAAAGCACGCGTATTTGGCGTGGACGAACAGAGGCATGTGCACATTGAACATTCCAAAGGCTATTAAAAAATGAAAAAAAAAAATGCCTTCAAAAACTTATCAAAAAAAAGTAGTGAGAAAGAAGGATCATGAAGGTGGACGAACGATTCCTCCCAAGCGGTGATCGCGTGCCACTCGGTGAAGGTCTTCCCAAGCGGCGATCGCGTGTGACTCGACGAAGGTCCTCCCAAGCGACGATCGCGTGCGAGCTCAAGAGGAATCACCTCAGCGAAAGTCCTCCCAAGCGACGATCACGTGCAAGCTCAAGGGGGGTCGCCTTGGCGAACGATCCTCCCCAATCCGGCCATCGTGTGTGAGGTTGAGAGGAGCGGACGAGTCTAAAATCCCAGAAAATGGTTGAGGAGAAAACCCTAGAGAGGAAAGAGGTTGGAGGAGACGAAGTGGGAATCGATCCGCGAGGGAGAAAGGGCGAGAGGTGTCGGGTTTTGGGTCTGTGTAGAAGAGGGAGAGAGGGAGAGAGGGAAAGAGAGAGATGGGTTATTTAGGCCTAGAGAGAGAGAAAGAGAAGGAATTGGCTAATTACTTTATGGGCTAGGCCCAGATAAAGAGAGGAGAAATATATAATTTGGGCTACTATTTTGGGCCAGCCCAATTCAAAAAGCCGCTAAATAAGTGTCGCCTTTTAACTAATTTCCTGTAGTGATAGGTACAGATAAAATTCATACTCGGTCCGTGAAATAATTTTCATGCTTTTTTGGTTTTGGATAAAAAAAAAGACATGAAGAGAGAAGAGAGATTTTAAATAATATAGTGGGGTAAAATTACTTGATAACCTTTATAATAAAAGGTTAAAATATCTTTTTTTCAATACCTGGTAATCAATATCTCTCTCAAAGTGATCTCTTATTATAGTTCACAACTAAAAAAATTTAGAAGTTATAAAATTTGAATGGTAGAATAAGAATGAGTGTGCGATATTAAAAAAATAAAAGATATATAGAAGCACTCCTCGGACAGCCGACATCTTCTTTGAGCATCTCTTTAGTTAACTCCAGCTGTACCGAGCATACACGCAAAGGCACAATAAACCAATTTCTACTCGATTGCTTCTACTCGATTGCTAGGAATTGAGATTGCCAAAGCTTATTTTGATGTTGACAATTAAAGAAGATATAAATATTAAGACTAGTTGTGACAAAATCAATTTCCAAATCGCCTAACTACCCGAGCAAACCGTACATGCATCTATATTAAAATTAATTCAAGTCTAGCAAGATAAAACACTGCTGTTTTGATCGATCCTAGTGTAATTATGTTGACTTCTAAATAAAATCAAACTCAAATTTGAATAAATTATATTTCTAGCATGGAAAAAAGAGAATTGGAGAAGAAGAAGAGAAAGAGAAAAAGAAAAAGAAAAAAAAAATAGTGCAAAATTATCCTAAATAGTGCAGCATTAGCCTAAAGAATGTAAAATTTATTTTAAAAGAGTGTAATTTTTATATCAAATAGAGCAATTTTCAATAAAACAGCATAAATTTATTTTAAAACAGTGTAATTTTATTTTTACAGTCCAATTTCATCTTCTTCTTCCTTCTTATATAATTTTTTATCTTTATTTTTTTCTTCTTTTTTTTTCTATAATTTTTTTTTATCACACCTCTTCGCCAACGGCGCCGGTGATGACGCTGCTAAAGACCCCCCGCTCTAAGGCTGCGGTGCCGCAGCAACCTCCGCGGCGCCGATGCTGGCGGAGAGGCGTCGTCGTCGGAGGCGGCGGAGGAGGCGAAGGAAGAGGGTGAGGGAAAGGGCGAGAAGGGCGAGAAAGGATGAGATTGGCGTCGTCGTTGGAGGCGGTGGAGGAGGGTAAAAAAAAAAGAGT
>NW_017891431.1:0-18158 GCF_001540865.1 Ananas comosus | reverse complement strand
TAAATGAGCAGGAGTAAACAGGGCTGGGGCTTGAATATAGCTTTTATATGTCGGGCTTGGAGTTAAACACTTGAAGTTCTCCCAATAAGAGTTCTCCCGGGTTTCCCGAGGTTACCGATCCAGATGAGCCAATAAATAAATAAATAGGGTGAGGCCAGTCATAATCTAATTCCTTCCAGCCAAGCGCCAGTTTTTGGCCTTCTCTCTGGGAGTTCTATTCCAGCCATTGCTAATCCTTTGTTTGCTTTTGAGTTTCAGTTTCTTTACCCTTTTTCAATCCATAACTATTTT
The DNA here is from genome assembly GCF_001540865.1 of Ananas comosus. Taxonomy (NCBI): domain Eukaryota; kingdom Viridiplantae; phylum Streptophyta; class Magnoliopsida; order Poales; family Bromeliaceae; genus Ananas; species Ananas comosus. Next base: position 17,867 of record NW_017891431.1, on the reverse strand, counting down.
GAAAGCCATCAGGCAAGTGTTCAAGCAGAGCATGAGTATCGTCATATTCTATTGCTGGGGAGCTCTCAATAAGGGAAGCTAATTTCGACAGTCAAGGCAGGCAAAGAAGCAAGCCAGGGTATCGTATCGATGAAGGCTGGTTAGGTAAAAAGCTAAGGGAAATATCCGTAAAAGAAGAAAGCGGGAGGAAATATAAATCAGTAGAAGAGGAAAGCCAGTGATAAAAGCAGTTTCACCAATCTTGTGAAAAAGCCAGTTATTTTCCAGGCTCGAAAGCCATCCATATAATTTCAGTCCTAGTTCCCATAGACCCAGTGTAGGAGATGAGTTCATAGCTAATTGTTTCTCCCCTTTATTAAGTAATAGAATATGTTTCTCCTATTTCTACCATAGAGTATTGAATAAGTTCACCTGGAATACCAGCAATAGGAAGTACTAGGCCTAGCAGTTCCACCTCTTAATAGGTATATTTGTTTTAAGTCTCAGTCCCACTACAGTATCAATAGTAGCTATTTCTTAATTTCCTTTCTTCAATAAGAACGTAAGTAAATAAGCGAGTGAACTTTCCTGGCCAGCCAATTACAGCGGGAGTGCCAGTTAAAGGCCCACTTTCATTTCGAGTTCTACTCTGGGAGCTCTTTTCCAGCCAGTTCATCATTTGCTTCTCTCTTTTCAATTGCTTCTGCCTTCGATCGAGAAAGAATGGCAGTTGCAAGCCAATGTTCGTATACATAAGGAGTGGTTTACTTTGGCTAAGGCATTTCAGTGTACACCCCAGACTAATTAATATGTTAAAGAGTTCCTCCTGTCCTTTAGGACAACCAGTTTGAAAGCGGGATAATCAATAGCCTATCTAAGATCCCTTAGTCAATAGCCCCATAGCATACTCATACTTATATTCCAGTTCTAAGTGCTTCCATGTCGTTTTGGATAGGGATACGAGTGAATAGGTTTAAAAGAAGAGAAGGACTAAGGCCCAGTATTCCTTGTAGCAGTAGTTTAATTCCCCGCAGTCCCCGATGCTTACGAGCCAGTGGGAGTTTCTTTACATGTAGTTCCATTCTCTCTTGTAGCAGTCTCAATAGGAGCAGTCCATACGAGACAATATGATCCAGCCGAGCGTTTAGCTTCTCTCGAGTTCGAGTGCCCCCTAAGCCAGTTACATTGGTTCTGCCCTCCCGTAGCTTTGAGTTGCAGTGTCAGTTGGAGTGCCATCTAGTTAAAGTGTTATGTTAGCTCCGAGTCATGAAAAGAAAAAAGGGCATATGGTAACCCCATGTAGTTCTAGTGCTTCTCCAAGCAAACCAAGAGGGTCCAGGCAAGCCAATAGTGAGATTCCAGGAGCAATAGACAACTAGGAAGCCCTCAATATCATATTTCCCCTTTATCCCAGTGCCCTTTCCAGTGGCTATACCTACGAAATAGTAACACCATTGATTGAGTATTTTTCCAGGGTAAAAGGATAGGGCTTTTTTTCCATGTTAAGCTTTTTCAAGGCAAGTCGCAAGGCATTAACAAGGGCAAGCAGGAAAGGCGGAAGGGGCTAGTTGATCACTTATAAAGTATACTATTTGTCTATTCTATTTTTATTCCCAACATGCAGAAGTACAAAACCTATTAACATAGAAATTCGAGTTGGAACCAGATGATCTTCGAGGCCGAAGGGAGCTTTACTCCACTTAGGGAGACTGGAGGTCGTAGGTTCAATCCTAACTCTTTAATAATCACAATCATGTGGCTTTACCACAAAGAAAGCAGCACTCTACGGGTTACCTTCCCGTATAGAGGCACTCTACCTATCGTAATTCCACCGCCATACATACATAGGGGGGCAATATTCTTAAATAAAGAGTGCAAAATATACCTTGTGCAGCTCTCGAAGTGATCGCCGCCCCGCACCTGGTTGCACGAGCCGAATCGGGAGCAAGAGTTGAAGCTGGCGCGGGAACAGTAGGAGCTCCAACTCGCCGAATAAGCCACCACAATATAGGAAAAAGAATAAGCAACAGGAGACGGATGTGTCTCAGGTGCGGAGACCAGTTTAGAAGGTGGACCAGCAGAGTAAGATGCAACCGGGGATGAAGCAGCAAGTGCTGTGTAGATCAGGTAGAACTGATTCTCGGATATGTTTGGTTAAGTGAGGTGGCGCAACAAGCCGAACCACATGGGTCGAGTACAAAGCAAGCAACCAAATATCCTAACTTCGGAGTCCGGAATTCAAAATAGGTTTTAGTTCGCTCCGCAGGCACGAACTAAACTAGTCGAGATGTATGTGGTGCCCTTTCATTCACATTGGTGAGGGAGAGAGGCTCAGCCAAATGCCCAACCTTAGGAAGTACACTAATCTAGAGAAGCGATGTGGGTCGGGCTGTTCGGAGACTCACAGCGAAACGTTCTCAGTTCAGTTCCCGCTTTCCTTTATTCCGCGTGGTTCGTCGTGTCCAACACGAGGATTCCAATAGGTGTGGGATTGAATCATTACTTTAGAACTTAAACAAAGACCTTCTTACCTTTAGGGCCGACTGCCCTCCTTCAGATTCAAAGTCTCTAAGTGGCGCTTCCCCTCTGCCAATAGTACCTCCTAGAGTAGTACAGACCCATAATATAGATAGGGGGTGAAAATAATTCCTTTCCTTGTGGACATGACTACTATTTTGCTGTGCTTGATTAGTCCCTCTTCTTCACACTGATTTCAATCCGATTCGTTGACTCTATTGGCATTGTACTTTAAGATGGCACAGACTGAACTATTTATGTTGCCGTTTTTTCTTGACAGATCTCGTATTATAGTAGAATTTCCTGCCCCTGACTTGTCACTGGCCTTGTCCTTGACGGTCTCCCTTCCTTGAACCGTAAGAGCTTAACGAGAGTGAGTTGTTATCAATGATGTCTTTTTACGCCCGTGCTGCCAACAAGACCTGCATTCCCATGAGGTATGCTCACTGATTGAAGAGCTCGCGCTTTCTTCCCGAGGAAGACATCTTTCTCTGATCCTTTCATGCTTCCTCGTTGGTTTGCCTTTCGAAGGATTCCCTTCTGCTTCCGCAATGAGATAGTACCCTATAATCAAGGAAATCCCAATGCTTCTCTTATTCAGTAGTTCAATCCGCCTTACCCCGGATCCCGCTCTTAATGAGCCGAAGAGAAGTGCATGAAATGGTGGAGCTACCATTGGCCAACAAGTTGCGTAGACTGAAGACCCACTTTGCTTTCACGATTTGACCTTTACATTCCATCAAAGAAATTCTCTTCCGCTTTGCACTGACCCCTTTCCTCAAGTCCGTGGTCTTCGATCATAAACTTTCTCTCCCTCTCGAGACAGTCAGGTTATTTATTGAGGTTAGTCAAACTCCAGCTAAAGCGGAAAAGAGTGAAAAGAGGATAAAACGAGCTCCTAAACAGCGGAAACACGAATTCCTTTCCAAATTTCTTAAAAAAAGATGCAAATCAAACTCATGTTCCGACAGTAAAATAATCTCTTTAGCTTGGACAGTTGCCAAACCGATTTGCGCCTGCTTCTCAAAACCGGTCGTTCATCGTCTACCTCAGCGTACCAAGCCAAGGGCTAGGGCTTTATCCGAACAAGGACCCCTGCGGGTTAGGTTCAAGAGCTGATCGAGCCGAGCTATAGCTTTCCTATCCAAGCCAACCGTCAAACAGCTTTTGTGGGACCTTTAGGAGTGAGCCGCAATGCAAATAGGGCTTTTGGCTTTTGTAGAGTAGTCGAAGTTCAGTTCCAGTTGATCAAATTCCTATGCGTCAAGGATGGGAGGGCTAGAACAGGCATAATTGCTTGAACGGCTAGAAGTGGGCCGACTATCTCTTATTTATCTATAGAGGACATGACCCAATCTTCCTCCTCGGCTGATCGGTTGAAATGAAATAACGATCGTACGGGATCGGCTAGGTGATCGACTCCTTTCTTTCCATCCCCTCCCTCAGATAGTGAAACCGTGATATGCCAGCCATAGACTGCTGGCTGCCTTTATGAGAGGTAGTAGGCATCGGGGGAATCGAACAGAGTATCACTCTATCACATCGGGTAGATAGATACAGATTAAGAGCTGAACGTGGGTGCCAAAGAAATGCCCTTCCCTGCCATCCCCACTCCCCCACTGAAAGTAGCTAATTCAAAGCAAAGGCGGAAAGGGATCCGTTCGAACCAGAACTAAGACTAGAGAAAGATGTTCGGGGGTCGAATCGCGCATAGACCAATAGATAGATGAAAAAGAACAATGCCCTAATCAAACCTGTCCGGATCATCTGATCCATTTACCTTTTCTTCGTTAGAATTTGGCAAAAGATGGGCCTTCTCTTGTTTGTTCTGCCATGAGGCCAGGCCCCTTCGAAAGGGGATTCTGCATCCACGGAGAACCTCTTCTTTGTGAACTGAAAGAGGCCCTATCTGAGTCGATCTGAAGAAGCTGAATCATCAGCATAACCTCACACGGGCCGAGCCCTTTGAACGGATTCTTGAAGACCGTAGAGAACGAGCTCATCTTCGAAGATGAAGATCCAAGAGGATTCGCACCACGCCACAGAACGAGATAGCTAACGGATTCCATAGGAAGAGAACGAAGAACCAGGACGAACAAGAGAGCTTACCTTTCTCAAGCAATGCAACGAGAACCTGGAGGCTGTCCAGCGCCTGAATGGGATGAATGTCTCGGCAGTTGGGTACTGACTGAACCCTCAACACGCCTGCATGCAATAGAATATATAATATAGATGACCAACATCAGAGGGAAGGAGCCAGGCTCGACCATGACGGTAGGCTACGGGGGAGCTGGAGTTCGTTAGCATTCCCTGAGGATCGCTGACCGCTCCCTGCTTACTTTCCGGAAGCTGCTCTTGCAGCTTTTTTTTTGAAAGGGAGGAAAAGAAGTCGGGTAGGGTAGCGAGCTTGAAAGCTTGATCGATCCATCAAATACTCCTTAGCTTTGTATTTGCGATCATTATATGGAGTGGATAAGAGTCAGAGTTGTTGTTGGGAAAGGATAGAATGAGAGGAATGAATGCAAAAATCCAGCCAGCTTGTATTTAGAAAGATTGGCCTGGAGAAGAGAAGCAAGATGTGGGGGTTCGGTTAATGACCCCAGAGGGGCCCGGGTGGGACCGAGAGAAAGAAAGACCGCTTTCGTTGAAGGGAGTCAAAAGGGGGATCGGGATGGGATCGACTAATGAATATGGTTGTAATGGGTAGGATAAAACATGTGATTATCGGTCATCGCTAGCTGCCGCCTCATAGTAGTGATACGCGTTGGGCGCAAGGAAAGACCCCACTCTAACTCCCCTCATTGCTCTAGCCGGACCGGGAGAAACTCTTAATTGGGGGTAGTGGCCCCAGACGAGGGATAAGGACGAGAGATGGGCAAAACGGTAATATAGAAGGTCGACCCAACCGAAGAAGTTCGATTCCATCAATCACTCCGTGGGGAGTATCCCTCCCAACCAAATTCATCAATATTTTTGTATAAATCTGCTTTCGGCCTATCGATTGAACCGGGGGCTGCTGTTGAGCACTCTTTCCATCACCGGATTCCCTATGCGCTGATTGATGCTTCCTCTCCGACTCGATGAGACCACACTACTGAGTGAGCTTCTTTCTGGCGCTCTTCCTAGGATTCCTAATGCTTCTTGCTTCAACACAGAATAAGGTCTTTTCTCGACCACTTTGAGTGAATGTTCGGATTGGTCCCGAGCGGTATGGCGTTGATGCTTTATTCTTATTCTATTGGTAATGAGGGACATGCAACTGCATTTGAATAGAGTGTAGAAGTTAGGAAAGAGCCATGAGGGAATGGGCATAGTATTCAAAAATCTTCGAATCAACCAACCGACGAACATAACCTCCCTTCCAGTTCCCAATCTTTCTCTGCTTGTTGTTCCACGTGTCACGGGTTAAGATAGAAGAGAAGGCCTGGCTCCCTATTGGTTGTGAATTTCGTTCCCTCTGTCCGAGAAGATATGTTTAGGCGCACCGATCTACTGCCCGATTTCTGAATGATGTATCTAGTGGAGGATGGCTATTGTCGCAGTCAAGCCAAATTCTTCCTTGGTAGTTCCACGGATCAAAACGAAGTCCTGATCTGGAATTACTGAATTTCGTCAGGGCGGTGGATGAGGTAGGTTAAAGCTTGAGTGCCATTGACTTTTTCTAGTCAGGCAGTGCACTTTTAAACAAGCGAAATCGACCCATACTCCTCAAAGAAGAGACCACCCAACAAGCATCACAGTAGCAATCGTAGGGCGCAAAGAGCTCGTTTGGTTTCTCTTTGGCCCAATTCAGCAAACATCGGGTATTTTAAGCGTATTGTTGTAACAAGGCCAGGAATTCTTCATAGAGTTGGTGTGCTCCTCCTTTTTAGGATTAGGAGAAGTGGGTATGTCTTCTGAGGGTCGCTATAGTCTAAGTAAGTTATTTACAACCCGAAAAGACAATGGCCGATTCAGGTTAAAAATGAATTCGTAAGCCCGCAGCGACCGAAGCAGTATTGGCCTCCTATCCCGTAGGGAAAGGCCCGCTATCCAACTTACTTCCATCAATGACTGCCGTCTTGTACTGATGTTTTTTAGTAGGTTAGTGATTGGTTCTTTCCTCTTCTTCTTATATCCGTTGCTCCACTAATAATGGCTACTGGACAAGAGTTGGTTGGCGAGACCCCGGAACATTACTACTATTTTCTTTATGAGGCAGATCTGCCGACCATCTCTTTCTGAGCCCACCAAGCCGATGCTCTTTCTTTCTCCGTCTATGGAAAGGTTCTCTCTTGATTCAGGTTTTCCTGCCCACCCTAGAAAGGGCTTTTTCAGCTGCTCCTTTGAATGACCTAGCTATTTTATTTCACTTGCTTTCTTACTAAGTCCTCGGATACTCTTGCTGGATCCAGCTTATACTTCTTCGCTTCAGTCATGTATTCTCCTTTTGGATGGACTTTTCCTAGGTCAGGTAGGTGGAATATTCTTTGCAGATAAACTTCCCCGATTCACAGGTAGAGACTAAGGCAATGAAATTGAGCGGGCACACAAAAGAGAGCTTTTCCAAAATCGAGCTATCTTCCTTTACCAATGGGTCCAGAAGTATATACTACCTCCTAAACTAAAGAGGGCTCATTTCCTTAGACTTGATCTAGGTGTTCAGAAGTTTCATCCTCTCACTCTACCTCAAAGGGCTTTGTCCCTACCAAGTCAATTTATTAAGATGACGGGCTTGCCGGACAATGAAAACTTTCTCCACTGATCCCTGATGAGCGTAGAAACAAGGTTTTCGGCCCATGTTTGGGCCGGGGGATAGGGCGTATAATTGGTTAAACTCTGGCTCAACCCTAAAGGGTTGGCTTATGTTGTATTTAGTTGAGTCAAATTAATAAGAATAAAACCAATGAAAAGAATATCCTTGTGTAATAAAGTACAACGACTATTATACATATACAGTCCCCCTCAATCGGAATGGGGTGAAACCTGACGGAGATTGCGCTTCAAATGAAGAAACTTAGCTTAAGACAGGCCCTTGGTAAACAAATCTTCAACCTGTTCCGAAGTAGGTACATATCGAACCAACACATCACCCTTCACCACTTTCTCCCTGACAAAGTTCAAGTCAATCTCAATGTGCTTGGTGCGAGCATGACTTTATTTAAATAAAAGTGAATTGGATGAAATCAAATGAGAATGTATTCACAGAGTGATCCCTCTTATTTTCTTAGTGTAATGTAAAAGTGTAAATCTCCCCCTCTGTTAGTAAGTATAATCTTGGGATTATTTTTCCCTTTTTCTCTGCTTTCTTAGTTGACCTTGGATATTGTCGTTGTTGGGTAGTCTCATCGCACTCCACTCTTGTATTCAGCCTTCTTCAAAGAAAGCTAGCGCTGACCTTAGCTTATGAAACCTCTGCTCCTGACGGAATAAAGAGGAGCGCCCCTCCTCTTGAACGAAGAAGAAGAGGCATACATCGGGACGCGGACATTCAATCTCGTCGACTCATGTCTTTTCTAAGGTTGGCAGTCACTCTTTCATCCTTTGTCGGCCCTACCTATCAACTGGGTTGGCTGATAGAACTTCGAAGGCCTTGCTTGTCAGCTAGTCATCTAAGTCTAGTTCGAATAAGCTACATTTTGTGACTCGTTCGACATTCCGTTCTCGCATGAACATTTGCATTTTCCAGTTCATTTCTTCCGAATTTACTCAGCTGGATCATGGATGGCTTAGGGAGTTATGATAGGTTGATTGGTTTTTCTGAGATGAATGAGACTGATATCTTTCGGATAGCTGGATTGTGAACAAACAGAATGCAAGAGAACTACTGATAAGTAAGTTGAGTCCAAAGGTTCGGCCAGTCTTGATGACCGGTGATGAAGAGACTTTCATCTTGTATAGGGAAATAGGGAGCTTTTGAGATGAGAGCGCTTAGTGGAACTAGTTTGGTGAGGCAGTAGGGCTATGGTGGTTCTAGAGGCAGCAACTAATGGGCTAACTCCTAATTCTGACTGAATCATCGAGGTGGCGGGCGTAAACGAGTTATCTTGCAATCTCTTTCACACACACTTCAAGCCCAAAGTCAGTTCTGAAGGGCAAAATTGACCCACATCATTTCTGATGCAAAACAACAAATGAATCGATCACTTCTCCAACTAGGTAGGATAAGACTATAATGTATGGGATGAATCCGAAGGGATAAAGGACAGCGATCTTGTTCAGTAGTTCCAATCATATGCAATCATTGGCTCAAAAGATATTGGTTTATGGAGAAGATCTTCGTGTCTGGAACAGAAAAAGGGGGTGAAGAAAGCAAAGAGAAAGACAAGTTACTCACATCTGATTGTTTGGTCAGAGGCTAATTAGGAGGGGGAAAAAAGTGAAATAGTGAGATGATATTTGATACACTTTCCAAAATGTACATAAAGAAAGCTGTATGCCCCCTGGAAAAAGGTTTGTACAGGAAGGGATGTGGATAAATTCCTAGCGAGGCTACCCATGGTGCTACTAGAGCTACTACTTGATATCAATCTGCTTGGACGGACTCGGATGCAGCGAATCAAACTACAGGGCGATCGTCAGATGGTTGGCTCTTTATTCAGGTGCTCTTCTGTCTGAAGGTGGCTACTGCTTAGTTAGCTCCGTCTTGAGTTAGCTCTTGTGACGCTCTTGCTTCTTATAGCTAATCCTTCTAGGCAAGTTAGAAGAGAACAGTGCGACTACCAAAGCTAGGGAACTGCCTATACTGCTTGACCTACTTTATTGCTTTTCACCGCCTCTCTTTTGTTTAGCTCCTTTTAAAAACACTTTTCTTTGTAGCTCTGTCTCTTTCTAGCTCTACTACTGCTAGGGAAAGGAAGAGAGAACAGCTACAGCCCTACCAAAGCTGTGGAACTGCTCTCTGTCTGTGCACTGCTTTCAGTGTACTGCTCTATTGTTGGGTTAGGTAGGCTATGTCTTGAGTTGGCTTAGCTCGCTCTTCTAAATTAAAGCTATTCTTGTAGTTACCTCTTTCTTCTTGTAGCAAGGGACCTAAAGACGCGGCACTCAGCGATCTAAGGGCTTTACGGACAAGGCCCTACGCCTGCGAGGCTTAGCTACTCTTTGTGTCATGTGTGTACGTACCGCTTAAAAAGCAAAGCTCTGACGGTCTTGTCTTGCAGCTATCTCCTCTTCTTGCTCTTCTTCTTCTTCTAGCTACTGAGGTGCACTACTCTTGAGTTGGGTTAGCTATTTTTTGCTCTGTATTGAGTTAGCTCTGTAGTTCTGTCTTGCTTGAGTTGACTACCCCCTCTATGCCTATGCAAGAGAGAAGAGAACAGCAACTACTGTGCTGTGCCCTACCTGAGAGACAACAGCTATGCCCTACCAAAGCTAGGGAACTGCCTATACTACAGCTAGGAAAGTCAGAAAAGAAACTGGTAGCTACATTCGGGAAGAAAGAACTCGCAAGGAAAGCTTAAAAGAAGAACAACTACTTGCGTCTTGTTGCTAATCGACAGCCAGATGAAGAAAAACAACTAGTTGAAGGGTAAGCTACTCTATCTACAGACTGACTATCCACAGACCAACTAAAGGGTTAGTTAGTTAGTTACTAAAAATACAGACCTACTCAAGTGTAGGCTACTCTACCTACTAGAAGAAAAACCGGAATATATAGCAGGCTCACAAATCGCTTGTAGCTCAAAGAGAGCCTGATAAGCTAGTCTTTGCAAGGTCTTGCTTATCGACAATCCCACGAGGGCACCTACCATACCAGTTTTTATAAAAAAAGAAATAGTTCCGTCAATATCCTCAAAAATAAAAGGATAAAACGACTTTGAAAACAACTGATTACACATAATCAGAAAGTTCCCGGAGTTTAGTAGAGGCTGCCTGAGATTGATTGTTAGGCTCGAGTGTATTGCGTTCAAGATCTGTCTTCTTTTCTTCTAGAAAAGGCTGTAGAGGGGGTGGCAGAAGATCAGCCAAAATAGTGACTTCGTCACCGTCAAGTCCAATCTTAGCTTCATGGTCGGCACAGAAGTTAGCTTCCCCATTTTCCAATCGGGTATCTGTTGGAGGAGATGCAAGATATGAGCAAAATTTCTTCTTTCATTCCAAGGGCAGACGAGAGATCTGCGCACACGACAGCCAAAGGCGATGTCTGCATCAAATGACAAGAAAAGGCAGATCGTGACCGGATCAAAACTGTCCTAGATGTTAGAAGTTCAGATTGCCGCTTTTCTGTATCGTTTCGGATAGATTCTTTTCCTTCGGCAGCAAGAGTCCTTTTTTTACTTAAAGTTTAGTCATCAATAAGGAGACAACTTCCTTTGCTTCCTACTCGACTTTGGCTGCTTAGCTTATGCTTCCTCTCAACTTACTGTAGGTAGCTAAGCCTGTCTTATTTATTCACGAATTGACATTTCAATACAATAGAATAGGTTTATTGTATTCTCTTTATTGAATCATTTTAATAATAAAAAAGCTATTCGACGACTGCATCATATAAACGAAATGATTCGCTCGTCGAAATGCGCCTATAATCTTCAATTGATGGACGACTTGGCCCTGTATAAAATACACCATTCACGCTTCAAATACATTGACTATGACTAATCACACCTTTCTGTGTAGCAGCATAATTGAATAGCGATCGTTATGAGCTTTCGACACCTATTTCCTGCCTGAAGGAAATGCATGAGCGAAAGACTCTTTCAGTTCCAATTCTTTATCTAGGCTAAAAATCCTTTCAAAATCCAAATCTTATTCTTACTTATCTTACTTCTTTTTATTTATACGCGGAAAGCTCTATATTCATAGATCGGTCGTTCCAGATGTGATGTTGCAAGCCGCCGATAAGCGCTCTGACGCGAGGCCTGTCTTTACTTTATATGAATGATTACGAGAAAGATCGAGCCCATTAGTCAGCTTTGCCCTTTTGATACGCTAAAGCATAGCAGCTCGAGAACTCACGAAAAAAAGATGCTACGTGACGCTTCATATGCTTTTACAAGGGGAAGGGTTTTTAAAAGAGTGGCTTTAGAGAAAAAGTCCTGTTCCGGTAGCAGGCGCTGTTGACTTCTAGGCGCAGGTGCTGTGAAAAATCTCAGGCAATAATACTCGAGGGCTCTTTGTCGTAGAAATCCTATCTCTCGGTTATGGGACTCGAGGGAGGTCGAAGTCAGGAAGCGTTTAGCGGGTTAGTCTTGCTTATTAGTTAAAGCAACCTCTACTATTTGTAAGGGCTTCTGTAAGGGCTTTCCCGCTGGTGACAAAACTTCTTTCGTCCATCTCCGTCTGTGAAAAGCATTGGCATTCTACTTCCTTCTCTTCCAAATCCCTATTAAAATAGCTTTAAAGACTGATTAAGGTGGCTTTCAGTTCCAGTCACTGTGGCTCTTGCTTGAGCCGGGAAGTACAGAAGGCACAGAGGTGAGAAGTGTTTAGATTATAGATACGAAGGTACGAAAAATAGACAGGTTTCCAGTAAGGCGAGTAAAAGAAGGTTAGACTTTGACATGACAAAAGAGAACGGTTTTCCTTTTAAAAGATTAGTAGAATAAATAGATATACGTGAAATGAGCCCTCTTCCTCCTTTCTTCCAATGGCCAATTCACCACTTCACTTACTTACTTCATACCGGCTTGGACAAGGAAAGTAGCACTAGAAAAGCAAATAGATAGAGTACAAGAGAGCACTAAATAGGTGTAGAGTGCGGAGTAGCGAAGGGGCTTTGCTGACGAAGCGAAGGCCTTTCGAAGGAGGCCCCCCCAATGAATCATTTTTTTGCTATACGAGCATAAACAATAACCATTTTGAATACCTGCTTGCTGGTCGAGGGAGAACTGGTTGGATTCATTTTAAAGGTATAAGATCATAAAAGAATCCAATAAAGGAGTCCGACTATAGAGTCAGGTTTTCCCTTCATTTTCCACGTAGGGAAGCATAAAAGGAAAGCGGTCCCTTACCTTGTGACCTCTATTTCCTTCCAATAATTGAACAAGGAAAAGAAAATAAAAAAAGAAGCTCGCACTCGGTAATAAGACTTGAACATGGATTCTTTCCCATCGACTGGACCTTTCACAGAGACCAAGGCCTGAACCTTCACCAGCTGACGTGCCTACTCGAATGAGTCTTTCATACAGTGTGCAGAGTGCTTGCTTCAGCTCCAGCTACTAAAGCCAACCAATAGACCTGTTCATACAACAATATTCCAACTCGTCTTCCTGCTCCAGTTCTTTCTTTATGCCTTCGTTCGTTCCTTTTCTCTTGACCAAGTTCTAGGCCTCTACGAACAGCAAGTAGCTCAATGACAAGTATGTCCGCTCGTGGTCTAGCTCTACTGAAAGGTGTCAACCATAAGCTGTAGGACTTTCTCAGAACCACACCAATACCTGCTCCATTATTGGGGAGGGAGCCATCTGTATTCATTTTGTCCCAGCCTTATTCCGCCCAAGAACACGAGCCATTAGTTGGGGATTCAGGCGTGAAGCTACAGCCCCAATTACCAGCCATAGACCTTTGTTTGCTGCCATCCTTGTCCTTTAATAAAAATCGTTACAGTCTAAACTAAGCGAGATTAACAAATCGCTTCACTTAATCAGGTCTACTTTTTTTTTTGGTACAACCACAAAAAAATATGTTCTTGTGACGTTATGTCTATATCTGCCTAATAGCGCAAGTGACTGCATTGCAGATGAGAACGGCAGAGAAATTGTTACCTTTAGTAGCAGGTAACAGGGTTTAACGTAAGATAATAAGTTGGCCTTCAATCTTCGACGAAAGCTAACTTTATTGCACTTCCAAACGTATCTTGTGTAGGGTAAAGAACAAGTGTTCGATGTCTTCAGCTCCCGACCAGCAAAGAACACATCGCGAAGTGATCTTTTCAGACCTTTCCGTCTTAGCAGGTCTTGGGTGAGAAGCTTGCCTATGACTGCCATCCGCAATAGGAGTATTTCGGTACATTCATGGGTGCCATATACTACTATTACACGGAATTTTGGGGTGTAGAACTCGACCAAGCGGAGGCGTTTGAGAACAGTCCATGTGAACACCTGGTAAAAACTAAATAACCCTAGGGGGGGAAGTGAAATATCTCTTATCCATGTCCAGACGTCCATAAGATCTGCCGATGTAGGAATAGGGAGGTTCCAAGCGCCATCTTGGTTGAGTGAACAGACCTTCATCTTTCTGCCAAGTCCCGAGTCATAGATAACCCGCTCACCAAAAAGGTCGAGTAGCCTGCCTTGGTCCAGCCAGATATCACTCCAAACATTGGTATCCGAACCATCTCCAATAAAGGTCTTTATGGATTCCTTCAACCGATCCCTGCAAGATAATATAGACCTCAAAATAAAAAATGTATTCCAAGAAAGATGAACATCCAAAAAGGAGTTCTTTCTAATATAGTGCTACTTAATACTACAGTCTACCCAAAGAGAAGGTTGGTTGGTGACGACTTTCCACCCCTCTTTCATCATGGCTGCCATACATATTGCAGTCTCAAATCCAATCGAAGGCCAAGACCACCCTCCGATTTAGGACGAGACGAAGAGACCGAAAATCTTCTTTTCAGTTCTTGTCCTGCCCAGAGAAAAGCGTTTGAAGATTCTATCAATGCATTTCATAGTGCGCTTAGACAATTCAAAGGCCGACGTCCAAAACGGAAACCGGTTAGAACCGACTTGATCAGTTCCAATCTCTCACTGTACGAAAGGGTCTTTGCCTTCCACCCAACAAGCTTGGCTTGGATTTTGTCCCATAGGGGCTGGCAGTGTGCAGAGGGGATGATGAGGGGGCAAAGCGGAAGAGAAAAAAGGTTTTTTATTTTTAGGTAAGCAACTCCTAACCCCAAGATACCCGAGATAAGTCAAGGGTCCAGGCCTTTCCTGAAAGAAAGACCCTGCTTTTGTGCCAACTAAGAGAGAGACCGGAGGCTGAAGCTAAATCCTCATCAAGTTCCAAGGCGGAATGGGGGCTAGGTAAAGAGCAGTAGATCAGATCATCGGCAAATAATTGTTGGGTAACTGGATTTTTCTCTCTTTGGAACATCAGGCGAATCTGACCATATGGGACGACTTTCTCATTAATGAGAATAGAGAGGCCTTCCATAGCGATGCAAAACTACAAGTAAAGAGATAGTGGATCTCCTTGCCGAATTCAATGACTGCTAGTGAAAAAGCCGAAAAGTGATCCATTGCACAAAACCGAGAAACTTGGGTTAGTAAGAAACTCCTTGATCCACATTATCCACTTCCTATTGAAGCCGAGGTCATCGAGGGCAAGTAGGAGAAACTCTCGATCAATCGCCGCCTTGTGAAGATCTATCGAAGCTTTAGTTTTTTCTATTACGTATGACTAATTCTAAACCTGAATGATCAATCTGTATGATCTTATGAAGAGCGAGAAGCTTGCTAACAAAAAAAGATGCCGCGGTCAAGACGAGCTTCAAAACTAGAGGGCGTGCGTTAGCACTCCAGCTTTTCAGCCTTTGTTGGGCCTGGTCCATTCTAGTCTATCTCGCTTGTTTTTAGCCTGAATGGTGAATGGCCCACCCTTTCTTTGAACCTTGTCAATGATCGAACTTACAGATATGAACTGAGTGCCATTTGATGAGTAAGATCGAACAAGGGAGAGGGATATGGAAAGGATGAAGTAATGAAAGAGGAAGTCATTGCTAGTAGTAACGACTTGTCACGATCCATTGGTTCATATAGAATCCATGTCCTAGGTCTATCAAAAAACATTCTTTTCGCTAAGCGTATATAATAAAATAGAGTGAAAGGGTCCACCCCGAAACCAAGGGGGTACTAACTAACAGCTGAGTCCTCTCCGAACCGCAGGAGATAGTTGCCCATCATACGGCTCACCAACTTCACTTGCCTCTAAGGAGGGCTCGCTCCGGGCAGGTTCGGATCACTTACAATACACGGCCCTACGAAGGGGTTAGGAGCTCAAGATGATTCTTTCTTTGTCGAGACGAAAAAGGAACCCATCTTTTCGACTGGAAAATGTGAGTCTGTTTTGTCCACTTTATTCATCCCCCTCTATCAAAATGATCAAAAAGGAAGGTACTTCTTATTCCCGTGTTTGATCTTTTCCATCTCTGCCCCGCTTCCATGTGGGCAGAGACCCCTGTAGAGAATGAAGAGGGGCCAAGGATCTTCCTCTCAAGAGTGCTTCTCGAGGCTCCACTCTCCCCCCTGAATAAGTAAGGCTCCGTTAGCCTGGGCTGAGATGGGGATAAGGAGTCAGGATTGAAGCCCCCAACGTTCTGCCAGACACTGGACAGGGGTAAGCTCTGTAAATGTGTAGAACCAAGTGTAGTGTGGTGTAGTAGTAGGCACTTCTAGGCCCCTTCCCGGCTACTGGATCACTCCAGTGCTTCGGGTACTACGGACCCTCTGCCATCCATTGCAGCAGAGCCGTTTCATGAGCGGGGGGGGGCTAAGCGCAGTTCTTTGAATCAAAGGTTGAATGAAATCGAAATCGATTCTTTTATAGATATCTGGATAGATGGATCTATCTTTCTATTCATATAGATTTTGCAATCAGCCCCAAATCCTTGATTTGGCCAGGAAACAAAGCACTGCTTTGGGCCCAGGAAGCGAAGGGAATGAGCTCTAAGCTTCTCCTCCACACTTCTTTATTTCTCCGTGCCCCTTCCGCATGCGCTTCGCGCGCCATTGGCGCTTTGCTCTCCTCTTATTTCTTCATTGGACGGTTCGGATGGACTTCGCCGTTCTTTCCCAACGAAAATGGAAAGGGCTGTATCACATCGAGATGTCGATTCGTTTTCCGCCCCAAATGAGATGGGGAATTAGTCACCTCTGCCCCTTCATCTTTCTGAATTGAATCGAGGCCCGGCACGGCTCGCGTCGTTCCAACAACCGACGGGGAGCACCTCAGTATACGATCGCGCGCAGTAACTGGGAGTCCTATTAGACCTAAGGCCAACTTCCATTCACCAAATCCAGGTTCATCTCGTGTAGTGATTGTGGACTCGTACAAGGATATGGAGTCGACGGTTGATGTATCAGACTCGACCCTGTCTTTCGTAGCATGCATTCCCATCTGTGTCGCAACTGAATTCGGTAAGCTACGTGTCCGGTGCACGGAAAACTTCCTTCGGTCCCCCAACCTTACTCATGGCAACCTTCCGGCCGCCCAACGACCTATAACGCTAGTCACTACTCCCACTGGGGCTAGGAAGTAAGCCCCACAACCCAAAGCGGCGAAGAACAAATAGAATTTGCTACAAAAGCCGGCTAACGGGGGTATTCCTGCGTATGAGAACATCGTAATGGAGAAGGTCATAGCCGAAATAGGATTCGTTTTGGCTAGAGCGCCCAAATCCGCTATATATTTGACACGGGTTTGCCGTAATGCTGGAACTATGGCGAATGCATCTATCGTCATTGATGCATAAATAAATATACCAATTAGTAGTGATTGAATTCCTTCTATGGTTCCACATGAGAAACCAGTACGAATATAACCTACATGTCCAATCGAACTATGAGCTAGAGGTCTTTTGACTTTCGTTTGGGCCATGGCGGCCAGTGCTCCTAAGATCATAGAAGCAATGCTGCAGAAAAAGAAGATTTGTTGCAATGTACCTCCATAGGAAGCAACAATAGAAACACGTGACATATTTGCAGAAATAGAGATTTTAGGCGCAATAGAAAGGAATGCTGTCACCGGGGTGGGTGAACCCTCATAGATATCAGGTGCCCACATATATAGAGTCAAAAGATAGATTGAGTCCGAGGGAGAGGGGGGTTTTCTTCGGGGCTCGAGAGATTGAATAGATAGGGCCCCACAAGTTGTTAATTCGCCGCTGGGGAATTCACACAAAAGGGAACGAGGAATTCTCAACGAAAAAAGTGCTCTCTGAACCGAACGTGAAAGTTGTTTTCTATCAGACGGCTGTTCACGTAACTCCACTCTCGGCTTGGATTATATATCCATTTGGTCCGCTCTCGGCCATTCCACACGCTGCCTAGCAGAGACGTGGTTATCTGAAGAGGATTCTCTCTTTTGTAGTAGATGCCGAACCTGCTGCTCAGTGGGCGGGCGCAGCAGCTACATGGACCCCTTCCTTTATCTTGTTGCCAGCGCTTTCCCGGGCCGAGCCGGAATTCTTTATTCTAACTTGGCAGGCAAAGCCCGAAGGAAGGCTGCTATCCCCTCGGCCTTCTTCGTTTTCGATGAAAAACAAATCGACATCTCAATCTCCGAAAGCCTTTTCCTTACCCCGCCGCATCTCCCTCCCTTCGTCGAGCCTTTCCTTTAGTGGTTTGGGAAGCATTCCCTTATCTGAACGTCGGCAGGCATTCAGGAATTCCCCTTTTTTTGCCCCGGGGTTGTTTTGGTTTGAACATAGGCTCAAACATGATTGGAGG
>NW_017891430.1:12628-18162 GCF_001540865.1 Ananas comosus | reverse complement strand
AGTTACAAGACGGTCCGAAGATGCGCCACTCGACTTATCCACCTGCGGCCGTTTCGTCACAGCGGATAGATATCCCCGTTCGGCAGCCTCGGCTGTCCAAAAGTCCCGATTGCAGGCTCCGAACTTGACAGGCATTAAATTCGGTTTACTCTAGACAAGTCCAGCACAGAAATTTTAACATACGATTCAGGGTTCTGACCCCATTTGTCACGTGACTCGTGACCGAACTGCATACTTATCAAAACTTTCGGTTCAATTTCTCTCTCTACAGGTGTCCAGAATAAATATGAATTGAAATCTGGCCTCTAAACATATTCCTGACATATTGCCTCTACAATTTCATAATTGTTCTGACATTGTGCATTTTCTGTTAATTTCGTCAGTCCCATTACTTTGCACCAGAAAATTTGCAATTCTTCTGTTTCCGCGGGAGTCCGATTCCAGACAGCCGGAGTCATCGGCGCTAGGCCGGCCGGGGCCGCCAGACTTATATCTTACACGCCTTAAGTCAATCAATGCGCTATCTCACACACATTTATATTACTTGCTCACTTTATTCTCTATCAAAGTTCGCGTCGAGCATATTAACAATTCTTCCTTTACTTTTTTGCTGTTCGGGCGCCCGCTTCCATTTTGCGCGCGAAAAGCTTATTTATCGGGTCCCCGCAAGAATTCTTCAGCAGACGGCATGGGGCCAGAAATCACTCGTGGATGACCTAGCAATCCTAGCTCAATCGCGGCAGAGCTTCGTGATGAATCACAATAGGAGTACACCAGGGGACGTTGACTCGCAACTTCCGCAGTTTCCATATAATTATCAATGCTCCTCCCGTTAACAAAATTTCGTCCGCGAACTTAGAAGACATATTCTTCTATTTACCCTAACGGAGGGAGATAAGTTCCAACAATCCTCAACAAGTAAAATCATATCATTCCGTAGCTTCTGAATTTCATTCTATGCTACCCTGATTTGAAGGAATCAGTCTCTACGAACACTTTGTTTGCGTTTCCAATCTCAGCTCGTCATCGATGCTTATCTTTGCAATTCTGACTAAATAATCCAACAACGACTCACCCAACTGCTTGTCAAGCCTGTGTCGTAATCAATTACCCTCAACAGATGACAACTGCTTAATACCATTACTTTTCCTCATACATCAGTGCTTACCCACACCATCAACTTAACATGCCAGTGTCATCATGCTTAGCAGCAATAGATGCTAACCAATTCATATCAATAAACATCATTTTCCATCAAAGAGTATTACTCTCTGTTTTCTCACGGTGGGGATCATTCCTGTATGACTTGTACTCAAAATTCATAAACCACCTTGGTTCATATACCAACTTATCAGGTAACATCCACTATACTCATTACTCTCTAGTGGAGTCTACTGTGATTTCTTAACTGGCATCACTATCTGCGATATCACAACACCACAATACACCACTCAATTGTGAGGATTCCATCACCCACAATTTCCACTTCTCAACGAAGGGTGAATTCTAACAGCTCCACACTCAAATGATCTGACGGCATAATCCGCCAACATTTCCCGTGGCTATTCATCACTCGAGTGTCTCCTAGAGATCACTTTACTTTCCCTTTATCCTTGGATGCTACAAGCCACCATCAATGTCCATTCGCTCTTGCAACGAATTTATACGAACCCACCATTCATGGTTCAGGCCAAAAGTCACTAACAGAGTTGTCGGTCACACCGACCATCAGTTCCCACAGGTGGACCAGGGGCCACCAACCCTACATAGGCCTACAGCCTAAACCGATCTCGACGACGCCTAGCGTCTCTCGCTCGCAAGCGCAAACCCAATCATCACCGGACGACATCCTCAGTAAAGAATTCGCACACACTCTAACTAGGAGCAACCAAGATCCCAAACCACGTCAAGTCCTCGGGTTGGGTCGCTACACACCCTGTGTGTCCTCGATCTCACGATCTAACACGTGGCATTCCACTTACTAGGGTCTATGCTCGGACTACCGTCGTGACCAAAACTCTCTGCCCTACCCGTAGGTACCGGGCCGCTGCCTCTCGCAGCTGACTGCGCCTGCCCAATGGGCCCAGGCTCCACAGTCCAAAAAAAAAAGGGTCGAGGCACGGATTGTCCCCAAGCACTACCCGCCAACGTCGTCTCACACGAAATGCTCTACAGAGCTACAAGTATCACTATCGGCTCCTAAGCACCTAGTGCGAGCCACCAGCCCCACGAGTGATCCATGGCACGCTTCACACTTAGCAACGCTCAAGTGCTACTGCCAACACACTCTCCTGGCTGAATCAGAATCCACATTCTACGGACAGCTATACTCAAGCGTCCTACACTATCGCGCCTCTTGCCAGACATCTCACGCTAGGCAATTCAGCCTATGTTTCAATTACGCAACCACAATTCCTCAACTTATTTAAGGTACAACTCAACTAACTCGCCAAAACCAGGCGATCATCTAACCATGCCACAATAGTGACGCCTTTACCACTACACAATCCATTGGAAATACCATCTAGATTTTCGAACTCTAGAAACGTCTTCTAACATTTCTACTTTAATTCTCATTACCACCCGAATGGTTTAGAGAATAGGTCCACCATGTCCATCTTCATCTCGAGCCCCAACATTGGCTCACTGTGACTGCTCGCTAGCACGATAAGAAGAAAGAAGAGAAAGAGGAGAGAAAAGAAGAGAAAGAAGAAGGAGAAGATCAAGGAGGAGAAGTAGAAGCTCTCCTCCTCTTCGGTCAAGCTAGCGGCTTGCTTTTGGAGCAAACCTAGAGTAAGCCTCAACCTATTTATGAGATTCTAGGTTGGAGTTTTTGTTGTTTTATTGGTTCAAATGGAATCTATTCAGTTTAGAGGACATGGCATTAGCTACAATAGAACTTAGAAACAATGGCTTTCATGCGTGCTAAACCTAGGGTTGGATTTTGGTTTTGAATATAGGTTTTGTCTATCTTTGATGGTCGAAAACCTAATTGTTATGTCCCAGAACGGCGTAGGCGGAAAACGGCGTCATCGACAGCGAGCGCGGAGATCATCACATGGTCGTCTGATTTGTTTTGTATCTTTCTATTTGTCTTTCTTTTTATGTTTTTGTTTTTGTTCGGTATTGTTGTTTTTTTTCACTTTTTTTGTGTTTTTTTTCCTTTTTCTATTATGTGTTGAAGCGGCGCACAGTGGACCGCGACGCCGAGGTTCTCTAGATTTTCCCGGCACTACCACGAAGTGTGGGCTGGTGACCTTCCGAAGTCGCGGGGGCTTACGTTCTTATGTCGCAAGTTTAATCGTTGATCTAAATGGCATCTTATTATGGTGCATATAGGGTCAGTAGATGATTGTTGTTGTTTACACTTTGTGCTAGTAGCTATATGTTTAAGGTTTGATTGATCCATGATCTAGTATGCATGAAAACTATTATGCTGAAAGCCGTAACCCTAATTGAGATTGATTAAATGTTTAATTTGCTAAAGAACAGTAGTATGATGTAACTATCGTGATGAAATGCAGTCTAAATGACAAGTAGGCACTACATAGAAAACTATGACAGTGGCATATGATTGTTGATAGCCTTATGACAAAGAACCGCTAGTTAGTTGAAAACACTATGAGATTGGGTATAGATCACCTTGATTCTATGATTGAGATCTACCCTCAGGCGTAGGATGCTGGTTGGTCGTGAGTTGAGTCGTGCTCACATCAGCCTGTCTGCCGCGTTGGAGGGCGTCCGCCCGCAAGCTTGCACTCCGGAGCGTTGGTCACTAGAGGGCAGTACAGTGTACTGTCTTGGACAGTCTGTGGCTGTCGCAGGCGGTCTCGGGAGTAGTTCCAGTGAGACTTTCCCTATGAGACTTACACGTGAGTTATGCTTGATGAACTTCGAGTTCACCATGAGATTGCGAAAACTTATTGAGTCACACTATTACCTTGTGTTTATAGTAGCTTCCATAATGGTTGTTCATATTAGCTTGTTGTTGTTGTTCATAGCCAGCTTACCCATAGCTTTATTATCGTTTCATGCATGCATTTGAATATCAGATGAAGGCATGCTAGGATTATTTCATGAATTCTACCTACTTGCTTACGTTTCCTTACTTGCTTAATTTCCATACATGCTTTTAGTTCGTTTGTTTAGCTTTATAATATATAGTTACATATATCTCTCCTAGTGCCTGCTTCGACCCTAGTGTGGTAGATCGGTGGAGTCGGCGGCCGAACCATGGGAACTAATTCGTAGTTCTCACACCCGTTGTTGCGGAGCGCGCTAGTTCGCAGTGTCCCGACGAGCGGAGGTCGGGCAAGGCTTGGCGCCCTTAGCGGTATCAGTCGTGTAACTTACTTCCTATCTGCATTAGCTTCCACCCTGTCTTTTATATTTTGAGGGTCGATTTGTTATGGTTGTGGTTTTAGAGTTTTTGGATGTTATTTTCATTATGGATAAACATGTTGTAAAGGTTTAAATGAAGTTTTAATGCACAATTGTATTTAAATGCTTCAAGTTCATGGTTCAAATAGTTAAGTTTCTCTTTTTGTATACTTGTATCTGTTTACTAGTATCACTTGCCTGATGTTTTAACATTGTTGTGTTATCGTTTTTGATGTGTATTGAGATCAAGTTGTTTCTATCCTTGGAGACTTATGTGTAATCAATCTCGATTGGTTAGCCTGGCGGACAGGGGAGACTCTGATCCTTCCGGCTCACGCCCGCCGCCTCGAACCGGACCAATAGGGTTACGTTTTCGGGTGCAGGTCGCGGCGCATGACACTCCATAATGGGGGTATTCTCTCGACAGTTAGTCGATCCTAAGATGAAGTACAATCCTCGGATTTCGAGATTCAGCTTCCTTCACATCTCCTCACTCCTTAAAAGGAGTGTTTCGTCCTCGACAACGAACTCAATTCTTTATTTTAACTCAAAACCCATACCTTACTCCTCAAATAGGATTGAGGATGGTGCTTCTCATTTAGATCCTCGAAGTTTCCCAGTGGCCTCGCGATCAATCGTGAATTGCTCCACCTTAACCCTTCACATAGGGAATTTTCTCGATTCCTAACTCTCCACCTCTCGCGCATAATCCTACCGGAACTCTTCATAGCTCAAGTCTTCTTGAAGTTCCGGCAGTTCATATAGCATCGCATGCTCGGGGTCATGAATATACTTGCGAGATGGAGATATGGAACACATTGTTGTAATCCGGCAAGCTTCGGCGGCATAAGCAAGTCAGTAGTCACCCGTGCCGACTCGCCCTCAGCAATAATTTCATATTGATCCCAAATAATCGAGGACTAGTTTTCCCCGCAACTCCAACCGCTTCACACCCGCCATCGGTGAAACTTTCAGGAATACGCGGTCGCCTACCGCGATTCTTATATCTCGACGTGCTATCTGCATAGCTTTGCCTGTCTGCGACTGCACCGTGAAGCAATCATCTTAATGAGCAAGGCGTGAATTCTCCTCCGCTTCTCGGTGAACATAGGGCCGAACTCTGTACGTCACCACACAGCTATGGCTGACCTATC
>NW_017891430.1:0-12603 GCF_001540865.1 Ananas comosus | reverse complement strand
CCAACTGTTCTATCAGTCCACCAATAGACAATATATTCTCTTATCCTGCCATGCATAGGATCAATTCAAGTTTCTATACACTCTTGCATGTACAGCTCGGGTTCTGATCGTTTCCAAGTATGATTCAATCTCCTACTGAACGGGCAAACTTTATCACTTCACTCTACTCCACAATTAGCTACACGCGCTGCCCGTGTGAAGTCACCACCTCTTCCTCGTCGAAGTAAAAGCAGTCACCAAAGACCTTTCTGAATTCGTAGGAATAACACTCACCAATCCCTTCCGGGTGTCATTAATACCTCGATTAACCACCTGGGCTCAATCCAGTCGCTTATCCGTTCATTTCTTACTAAGTCAATTCGCGCATCTTCCGCACAAATATCAGCTTAACTGTCGACATAAGATTCAATTCTGATATCCTCAAGTTCATGAGCTTGGACTGCGTATAACTTGAACTTTTTGTCGAAGTTTTCTACTTCGTACTATTCGGCCTGTTTCCAATATGCTTACACTGTGTCTAATCAATAGCTTAGATATAGAAATCATTTACCTACTTTCTTTGGACAGGATCATGCTATAGCCCCCATATGATTCAGTCTTGAGTCCACTTGTCGTTAATTCCACAAACTCTATATCCTGTCCCCGATTTCTCCGTTCTCTTCACACGAATCGTGTTCATCCACGCGCAATACATTTCAGCTCCAACCCAAAGGAGATTCTCTTCTTTGTGTGTGTTCTATTTGAGGACATCTTCACCTTGGAGAAGGACAAGGTGAACTTGGCCGCGCATTGCTTCGAGAAGCGGGCGAGGACTTGGTGGAAGAGGGTCAAGCAAGACCGATCCCCGGAGCTTTCCCCCATCGATTAGGCGGAGTTCCGTAAGCTAATGTTCGCCGAGTACTTCCCCGACAGTGACAAGAGGAAGTTGCGGAAAGATTTCCGCAAGCTCAAGCAAGGCAACCGCACGGTTCGGGAGTACGAGCGGGAGTTCACCCATCTCCTGAGCTGCGTCCCGAACGTGGCGGCGACAGAGCAGGACCGGGCGGATTGTTTTGTTTGAGGACTACGGCCCCGAGTTTTCAGATTGGTGCATGCCTTCAAGTTTCACTCTCTGGCGGAGGCTTTAGACCGCGCGCTATGGGTCGAGCACGGGAACGCTTGCGAGCGTGAGGACCGTGAGGCGCTCGACAAGGATAAAGGCAGGAAGAGGCAGGGCGGTGGTTCGGGCGGTCAGTCTAGCTCTAAGAGGCCCCCGAAGTACCCACGCTCTCAGCCCAAGGGTCGTGGTGCTCAGCGATGTGTCTTCTGCGACGGAGACCACCGGCCGGGTGTTTGTGAGCAGCGCCGAGGGAGGTGCTTCAAGTGCGGGCAAGCAGGACATGTCATCCGCGACTGTCCTCAAGGAGGAGCTTCGCCCGCTTTGTCGACTGCTTCGGCTCCGGCGGTTCCAGCTCGCTATGGCTTGCCCCCTCCTGCAGCATCTACTGGGCGAGTGGCGACACCACGCCAACCAGAGCCTGCACGATGAGCGCCGAGCGGGAGGATGTATGCTGCACCCGTGCATGTTGAGGAGCCTTCAGAGGCTGGCGAGCGCAACGTTGTGGCAGGTATAATTTTGGTTAAAGGTGTTCGAGTTAGAGCTTTGTTTGATACCGGTGCATCACACTCTTTTATCAGTCGATCCTTCGCACAAGCACACGATATCGAGTATCGTCTGGGGGAGCACGTTTGGCATGTTGAGGGCCCCGGGCGATCCTTTATGGTTAGGGAGCGATGTTTGGCATGTCCAGTGCAAGTGAATGACTGGGTTATGCCGATCGACTTGTTTGTGCTCGAAAGGTTGAAGGAGTTTGACGTTATTTTGGGCATGGATTGACTCTCGAAGTACTATGTGTCGATTGATTGCCCGACTCGAGTTATTACATTTCGGGAGCCGGGTCTGGAGGAGTTCACTTACCGAGCTTGCAAGAGTTCGTGCTTCGCCGCGACGGTATCGGCGACTAGAGCGAGGAAGTTGGTGAACAGCGGTTGCGCAGCCTTTTTGGCGACCGTTGTGGAAATGGACCGAGTGGTTCCAACCCTCGAAGAGTTGGCGGTTGTGCGGGAGTTCCCCGACGTGTTTCCCACGGAGTTACCGGGTATGCCGCCGGATCGGGAGATCGAGTTCATGATTGACTTGGTTCCCGGGACAGCACAGATTTCTAAGACCCCGTATCGCATGGCGCCGGCCGAGTTGAGGGAGTTGAGAGATCAATTGCAGGATCTTCTCGACAAGGAATTCATTAGGCCGAGCGTTTCGCCGTGGGGTGCCCCGATTTTATTCGTGCGAAAGAAGGATGGATCTTTTCGACTCTGCGTGGATTACCGCGAGTTGAACAAGGTCACGGTGAAGAACAGGTACCTGCTACCCCGTATCGATGACCTGTTTGATCAGTTGCAGGGGTCGCAAGTGTATTCGAAGATTGACCTTCAGTCCGGCTACCACCAGTTAAAGATCAAGCCGGAAGATGTTCAGAAGACAGTGTTTCGCACGCGTTATGGACACTACGAGTTCACGGTGATGCCGTTTGGGCTCACAAATGCCACGGCATCGTTCATGAGCTTGATGAACCGAGTGTTCCAGGAGTGCTTGGACCGATTTGTCGTAGTCTTCATAGATGACATTTTGGTATCTTCGCGTAGCGACGAGGAGCACGAGGAGCATTTGCGCACGGTACTTCAGATTCTTCGGGAGAAGAAGTTGTACGCAAAGCTGAAGAAGTGCGACTTCTGACTCAGGGAGGTTGCATTTCTCGGGCATGTTATTTTCGAGGGCGGCGTTTCGGTCGACCCGAGGAAGGTTGAGGCTATTGAGAATTGGCCGCGCCCGACGAGTGTAGCTGAGGTTCGTAGCTTTGTGGGCCTAGCGGGTTATTATCGACAGTTTGTGGAGGGGTTCTCTAAGATTGTGACTCCTCTTACCCGTCTGACGCAAAAGGGCACCAGGTTCGTTTGGAGCGACGAGTGCGACCGGAGTTTTAAAGAGTTGAAGCAGAGGTTAACTTCGACTCCAGTGCTCGCCTTACCGGTGTAGGGGCAGGACTACGTTGTCTACAGTGATGCTTCTTATCTGGGCTTGGGGTGTGTGCTGATGCAGGGCGGGAAGGTTATTGCCTATGCATCCCGTCAGCTAAAGAGTTATGAAAAGAACTACCCCATTCAAGATTTAGAGTTGGCAGCGGTGATCTTTGCCTTGAAGCTCTGGAGGCATTATCTATATGGTGCTCATTGCGAGATCTACACCGACCACAAAAGCTTAAAATATTTGTTCACCCAGAAGGAGCTGAATTTGCGACAGCGGCGGTGGTTGGAGTTGCTTAAAGATTACGATGTTGATATTCTCTACCACCCTGGGAAGGCGAATGTAGTTGCCGATGCGCTTAGCCGGAAGTCTGTTGAAAACCTAGCTTTATGGGTTACCNCAACTAGAATCCACGTTTCGAACTGTGTCAAGAACAATCTTGCGCGTCTCGGTGTAAATAGAACTAGAACGGCTTCTACCGTAATTAGCGCGTCGTCGACCTGTCGGAAAGTCAATTTAGACTTTCGAGCATATGTAACTTTCATTTACATAAGAATAAAAGAGATTACATTGGTGTCATATTCTTATATTTTCCAAGTTAGCATTTCAATTCCAATTTGCTTGTGTGTATCCATTATCAACATACACCTTTATACCAGTTTAATGCTGATTTCAACATTAAGCTTAAATCTATTCCTCATGCTGCCACTCTCAGCATTACGTCTCTGCTTTACTAATCCTCTCTATGTATGAACATAGATACAAGGCACCAGCTAGGTTTATAGTACTCAACTAGAAGCTGAGCAATGCAGCTTTAGGCTTATCTTAGCTCAATTCATCATAAAATCCCAAAGTAACATACCTCTGTTACAAGTAATTGAACCTTAGTTCAACTTGAATCATGCTTATCTCGATTTATTGCTGAATTGGTGCCTTCTAAGCCTCAACATTAATAGTCTCCAATGCTGAAATTCTGCATTGGAGCATCACAAATTTAGCACCAATTCAGGTGCTCATTTTCAGCTTTAATTCCACACATCATATCTTAATTTGAAGCTCTCCTTCAGGCTTCTTTTCAGCTCACAATTGCAAAAGCTTCAGCTAATGCATCAAGAACTCACTCGAAGGATCAACTTCAACCAACTTCACAGTTTGGACAGCAAAGCTGCACCAATTCTGAAATTTCAGCATTCTAATCCTTTCAACTTAATCTTTGTATAGCTGTAATTAGTTCTTAGCTGAAGTTTACATCGATTACCTCAAATTCAGATTTCCTTTGCTGATTTCTGGCTCCCTGCTTCAGCAATTCACCAAGTTCCACAAGGATTGCAACTTCAGCTTCAACTCTGAATTTTCAGCAACTAATTCTTAAATGGATCCATTCTAAAGTGACCAACTTAGCTATAATCCAATCTGAAATGGACTTACTGTAAGTTGATGTTGAATAAACTTGTTCACTGCATCAACTGATCCTCTTCTTCATTAGATGCTGGATCAACTAGTTCACAGCTTCAAATGGCCCTCCTCATCATTTCGGCCACTACTAACAGTATAATGTTCAGGTAAGTATCCTCTCTAAAGCAATCTACTTGATCCTAATCAAGTATTAGAACAAGATTACCTTAATCAGATGCTAAATTGCTTGCTCACTGCACAATCAGTCCACACTTGTATTTCGGCTGCATCAACAGCAAGAATTTCAGCATCTAACTCTTCTTTAAGGTAGTCAACTCAATTATAATTAGATATGAACTCAACTTATCTTTATCTGATACCTGAACGCGAGAAATCCACATCCCGCACTTTCCCGAGAACCGCGACCCGCGCTCGTGCCAATTGATGCCGAAAACGTCTTTTCGGCGATATCTTTGCGTAGGCTCGACGGATTACCGAACCGACTTCGCCAACGCGTTTCTTTTACCCTCAATTTGGTTTGTACGCAGTCAATTTCGCATTAGGACTCCTATCCTGCAAAAGTGCATTATCGAGGTCAAAATTCATTAAACCCGTTTCTATGCAATTCAACTTAGTTTCCATCTCTCTCTTTCTTAATTCTTTCTTTTTCTTTCTTTTCTTCCTTTCTTTCTTTTCTTTCTTTCTTTCTTTTCTTTTCTTTCCTGCTGCTGCTACTAGCTGCAGCTGCAGCTGCTGACTGCTGTAGCTGTTGCTGCTGCTTGCACTGCTGCCGTTGCTGCTTGCACTGCTGCTGCTGCTGCTGCTCAGTTGATGCTGGTGCCACTGCTGCTGCTGTTGCTGGCAGCAGCTGCTGCTACTGTAGCAGCTTACTGCTGCTACTGTAGCAGCTTACTGCTGCTGCTGCTGTTATTACAGTAGCTATTGCTACTGCTGCTAACTGCTCCTGATGCTACTGCTGCTGTTCCTGCTATTAGCTGCTACTGCTGCTACTCATGCTACTGCTGCTGCTGTGAGCTACTGCTGCTGCTGCTGTTCCTGCTCACAGCAGCAGTAAGGGCTGCTGCTGCTACTCTTGCTGTTGCTCTTGTTTGCAGCAGCAGCAAGGGCTACTGCTGCTGCTGCTCTAACTTGCAGCAGCTGCAAAAGCTGTTGCTGCTGCTGTTTTCAGCAGCAGGGAAAAAGGATGAGGGGGAGAGGATTAAAAACTCGAATTCTCACCTTTCCTCTTTTTCTTCTACTTCTTCTTCTTCTTCTTCTTCTTATTCTCTTCTCTTTCCCTCTCTCTTTTCTCTTTCTCTCTCTCTACGTATGGAAGGGAAAGGCAGGGGATAAGGATGGAGGGCTCCTTGCAGGCTGGTTTAGTGGAATTCCACTAAGCCATGCAATTTTACCAAAATGCCCTCGACTTATACTCCGTTTCGTCACATGGATTAGATACCTTTCGCAGTCTCTTCCAAAAGTCCGATTGAGCTGAAACTTGACAGGCATGTTCGATTTTACTTAACAAGTCCAAAGAAATTTTAACATTTCAGTTCCGACCCCATTTGGTCACTGCGAACTGTACCGAACTGAAATCTTTATCCGATAGCTCTCGGATTCAATTTCTCTCTCTACGGGTGTCCGAATAATCTGAAACTTTAAATCTAGCCTTATGAACATATTCCTGACATATCCTTTAATTTTCATAATTTTCTGACACTGTACATTTTCTGCTAATTTCTTAGTCCTATTCTCTACAGAAAATTTCAATTCTTCTGTTTTCGCTCCGATTCCAAGACGAGTCATTCCAGACTTATATCTCACACCCTTAAGTCCAATCAAATGGTATCTCACATCAAATTATAATACTTTGCTCACTTTAATTCTCTTAATCAAAGTTAGCGTCGGAATCTGACAATTTTCTTTACATTTCGTTTCGCGCCCAATTTGCGCCGAAACACTTATTTATCTCCAGAATTCATTCTCACGCGTCCAAAATCACTTGGGGAAGATGTCCAACTAGCTCCATCCTCACTTTGATCTAGGGGATCAAAGTTGACATCGCAACTCCAAGATACCATATATTACATGATGATTGGGTACTTGAGACGTTGACTATACTTACTTGCCATTTGTGCTCATTCGCACATGCTTGTGAGGGTCGCTCCCTACAAGCCGGCACTCCGGAGTTAGCCTTCGCAACTACGTTCGCTCGTGCGGTATTGAGAAGCCTACGGGGTCGAGTGGAACAGACACATTCCAAGAGTAGGGAAGCCTACGGGGTCGAGTGGAACAGACACATTCCAAGAGTAGGGATGTTGGGCTACCATAGGCACTTAGGCGGCACAAGCTGGACTACCTTTGGTGGGTCCCTAATTGGAAATGGAAATCGACACAGAGTTGAGAATGAATGATCACTAC
The DNA here is from genome assembly GCF_001540865.1 of Ananas comosus. NCBI lineage: Eukaryota > Viridiplantae > Streptophyta > Magnoliopsida > Poales > Bromeliaceae > Ananas > Ananas comosus. Next base: position 5,726 of record NW_017891430.1, on the reverse strand, counting down.
TAGATAGGCTTAGTAGTTGGATTACTTGACATGCTCATGACATAGCATTGGGATATATAGTATACTTGCCTGTTCTATTCATTGCATCATAGTATACTGGATTGCTTTGATAGAGATTACTCCTTATGCATTGACATATTGCATTATGAGGTTTACTTGTTTATTCTGTTGAGGCATAATAGTATGCATTGGACTTATTAACTTATGATAGCGTAGATGTACATCACCATGACATCATGCTTATTTGAGACATAGTAGTATAGCATTTCATTTATGCTTTCTTTCAGCAGTTTTTATACTCGCTTTTTATTGCCTATTATTACTGCCGTTCCTTACCCTTATTTTTTGGGGCCTAGTGGTGCATTGAGCTGAGGTTAGTAATTGCTCACTGGGAACTATAAATTATAGTTCTTACGCCCTCTGTTTTATGTTTTCTTTCAGAGCCTTCCACGCCGGGAGAGGCTAGGGACCGTGGGAAGGGCGTTGCTTCGAGTTAGCCCTTCAGCGAGTGACGAGTTTTAGGTGGTCTACCTCTTGATGTATTTCATTTTGGAGAGTTGAGAGCTGTACCAGTGTACTAGAGACCACCCTTTTATGTATCTCTGAGACAGATTTTGTACTACTTTATGGTTACTTTTGTTGTGTAGTTATGTTTCTTTTACTCTGGTTTAGATGATAGAAATTTACTTGCTATGATATCATTAGTTGTTATTATTCTATTTGTCCTATTTCTTGCTTTTATTTTCGCTGTTGATATAGACGTCTTATATGTGTTGACATATGGCGGGTCTGGGCACGCTACCGGGAGGGCCTCTGCCGGTCCCGGGGCGTGACAGATTAGTTTGGTATCAGAGCCTAGGGTTGAGTCTTAGGGGACCTAGCAAACCTTAGGCCAGTTGGACTATAGGAAATAAGTCCGTGAGAGACGAGGTCTAATTGAATTGTTAGCGAAAGTATTTCAATTGGGTTCATGATAACTCTAAAAAGTTAGAGTTTGATCGGAGTGTATGGCTCCTAACTTCGCGGAGGGTTACGTTGGCGGCCGACAACGTAACATCGGGAGTTAGTAGTGAAGGACACTTCCTTACTTTCGCATGATTTGGGGTTTTATCTTCTTGAGCGGGGATGCGATAGCGTGGGTTGCTAACTTGTGCTTTTATGTTTGTAGTGGCGATGCCGATTACACGCTCCCGGTCTGCCGGGACGGATGATGCGGCACACCCCGAGGAGGTCGAGACCTCCGCTACTTCCGGATCTAGTGAGGTCCATGACTTGAGGGCCCAGCTTGCGGTTCTCACTGATCTGTTGGCACAGCAGACGGCAGCGGCGCAGCGACAGGCTGAGGTGGCTCAGCGGCAGGAGGCGCGGATGAAGCATCTTGAGGACCTCCTACTTCAGCAGGCAGCAGCTTCGAGGGAGACCCAGGGTCCCACACCGCCAGCACCCGTGGTGGACGTCGCACCGAGGGCGCAGTCCCCTGCGCCCAGTTCTTCACGTGCGGCACCGGCGACCGCACCTCGGGAGGAGGTGGCTGCGGCACTACTGGTTCAGAGACCAGCGACAAGGGCGGCATTCCCCATGATGGCTGAGGGAGCCGAGCGAGATCGGCTCATGGACCGCCTCGGTGAGTTCTGGAGGTGCAGCCCAAGGACGTTTGATGGCGAGAACGTCGACCACTGGATTGTTGAGAAGTGGTTGATGCACATGAAGAAGCTATTTCGAGATACCTTTGTGGAGGAGCGGGATAGAGTGCGGCTCGCCACTCACTTTCTTGACGGTGAGGCCTATCGTTGGTGGTTGGACATCCAGGACAACCCCAACACCGACTTGACAGCGATTTCCTGGGGGAGGTTCAAGGAGCTGCTTCTGGCGCACTACTTCCCGACAAGTGCAAAGAGGAAAATGGAGCAGGATTTGCGCAGCTTGCGCTAGGACGAGCGGTCAGTGGCCGAGTACGAGAGGGAGTTTTCCCGGCTACTTCACTGTGTGCCTTTTGTGGTGCAGGATGACGAGGACAAGGCCCGCATTTTCGAGCGTGGATTGCGGCCTTCGATCTTTCGGTTGGTGCAGTCCTCTAACCTCCAAACCTACAGGGAGGTTGTGGACCGTGCACTCATTGTGGAGGCTGGAGCGGCAGACCTTCAGGAGCGACGCGAGGCCCTAGACAAGGGCAAAGCCAAGAGGCCAGCGGCTGAGGGTGCGAGCCAGACGCACTCACGGAGGCCGCCAAGGCATCCCAGCAGCCGGAGCCAGTCGCGAGGACGTGGCCAGTCTACTCAGCGAGGAGGACCCGATCGTCGCCAGGCTCCCTGTTGCGTGATCTGTGGCGGTCCTCACTACCCGCGGCAGTGTTCACGCAGCCGGGGCAGGTGCTTCTTGTGTGGCCAGGAGGGCCACTTCCAGTCGGACTGCCCGAGGGGTTCAGCGCCAGCGCCATCTTCGGCATCTGCACCAGCATCGCCAGGCCCCAGTCAGGGGACATCTTCTGCGCATCACCAGGCAGGACGGCCGCCAGTTCAGCGGCAGGCGGAGGGGTCACGACAGGCCCCGAGCGGGCGTATGTATGCGGCCCAGACTGAGGAGGCAGCGGCAGCCGAGAATGTGGTCGCAGGTATCATTTTACTTCATGGTATTCGAGTTAGAGTTTTATTTGATACTGGTGGATCGCATTCATTCGTAGACCGGCTGTTTGCCGAGTTGCATGGCATCCCACTTATATCCTTATTGCATCCGGGACGAGTTGTTATACCCGACCATTCCTTGGACATTCGGGAGTTTTGCCCTAGTTGCCCTGTTCGAGTCGGAGATTGGATCATGCCCATGGACTTGCTAGCTTTGCATAAACTCGGGGAGTATGATGTTGTGTTGGGCATGGATTGGTTGACTATGTACTACGCCACAATTGATTGCAAGAATCGAACTGTGACGTTTAGAGAGCCGGGGTAGGCAGAGGTTGTGTACCGAGGATGCCAGAGTTCGCTGTTTGCGATGACGATTAGCTCCTCTCGAGCTAGGGAGTTGATTAGTAGAGGCTGCGTAGCCTACTTGGCTACTGTTGTGTTGCGGGGTGAGGATGACGCCCCTAGAATTGAGGATATCCCCATAGTGCGGGAATTTGGAGATGTGTTTCCAGCGGAGCTTCCAGGCATGCCACCTGATAAGGAGATTGAGTTTGTAGTGGATCTCGTTCCCGGGACTACCCCAATCTCAAAGGCACCCTATAGGATGGCACCAGCAGAATTGAGAGAGCTGAAGGCACAGCTGCAGGATCTTCTGGACAAGGATTTTGTACGACCGAGTGTGTCGCCTTGGGGAATACCGGTCCTGTTCGTCAAGAAGAAGGATGGATCACTTCGCTTATGCGTGGATTATCGTGAACTTAATAAAGTCACGATCAAGAATAAGTATCCATTACCGAGAATTGATGATCTATTTGATCAGCTTCAGGGATCTTGCGCATATTCCAAGATTGACTTGCAGTCGGGATATCACCAGTTGAAAATCAAGCCTGAGGATGTGTCAAAGACGGCTTTTAGAACACGGTATGGACATTATGAGTTTACCGTTATGCCGTTTGGGCTTACTAATGCCCCAGCAACTTTTATGGATTTAATGAACCGTGTTTTCAAGCCTTATTTAGACAGGTTTGTCGTGGTGTTCATCGACAACATTTTGGTCTATTCCCGAAGTGATGTGGATCACGAGGAACTCTTGAGACTTGTATTTCAAGTGCTTCGGGAAAAGAAGCTCTATGCCAAGTTGAAAAAGTGTGAGTTTTGGCTTAGAGAGGTGGCGTTTTTGGGCCATTTGATTTCTGGATCAGGTATAGCCGTGGACCCGAGAAAAATTGAAGCTATCAAGGATTTGTCGAGGCCGACGAGTGTGACCGGGATACGGAGCTTCATTGGTTTGGCCGGCTATTACCGACGGTTCGTCGAGGGATTTGCAAAGTTATCTACTCTCCTGACGAGACTCACGCATAAGGGCATCAAGTTTATTTGGAATGATGCATGTGGAAAGAGCTTCCAAGAGTTGAAGCAGCGATTGATGACCGCCCCGATCCTAACCTTGCCGACTGTTGGAGCAAGGTATGTGATTTATAGTAATGCTTCCTTTAATGGATTGGGCTGTGTCTTAATGCAGGACGGGAAAGTGATCGCGTATGCATCTCGCCAATTGAAGGATTATGAAAGGAATTACCCTACTCACGACTTGGAGTTGGCGGCCGTAGTCTTTGCTTTAAAGCTATAGCGCCACTATCTCTACGGCGAGCGGTGTGAAGTGTATACGGATCACAAAAGTTTAAAGTATCTATTCACTCAGAAGGAGTTGAACTTGAGGCAGCGCAGATGGTTGGAGTTACTCAAGGATTATGATTTGATGATACTTTACCACCCGGGCAAGACTAACGTGGTGGCAGATGCGCTAAGTAGGAAATCGACGAAAAACTTAGCGATGCTTGTGGTTACTCAACCGCCGTTGATCGAGCAGATGAAGCGGTTGGAGTTGGAGGTGGTGTGTCACGCCCCGGGACCCAGCGGAAGCCCGCCCGGCACGTGCCCAGACCCGCCATATGTATAAAACATATAAGGCGTCTAAAACAACGATAATTAAAGCAAGAATAAAAGATATCTAGGAGTATCAGAGCATGATATAAGACTAAGTTCTACAATAGAGAAAGGAACAAGCAGGAATCCACTAATAAAAGCATAAGGTAATACAAAGAAAATTCCAAATACAAGTGCTAAAAGTAGATACATAGGTGGTCTCTATACGTGGATACAAAATCTCTCGCTCTCTCTCAACTACAAAAAGAAAGAGTAAACCACCTAGGCAAAGAACTGCTCCTCGCTAGCTAGCTATGCGATCCCCTTGCCAAGATCCCGTGTCTCCGCCGGTGCAGAAGGCTCTGAAAGAAACCACGAAAAAGAGGGCGTGAGAACTATTAAAAATAGTTTCCAGTGGGCAATTACTAACTTCAGTGAATGCACTACAAGGCCCAAAGCTACAAGGAAAGTGGTCAGCGACAATAAAACAGTAAAGCGAAATGTAAGTAAAAGTGTAACTTACTATAACATGAAGTCTCTACTTAGCATGATTTGCATAAGTAATAAGGCAACTATATCATGGATGTACATGGATAGGTATGACATGCATAATCATAGAAATGCAACCAACCCGATGTCCTCAATGCAAAAATAGTAGAGATGTCATTGTTTACTATTCTAGTCCAAGTCCACGTTTCACTTTAATAGTTTTAAAGTTCATATGGCATACACTGTCACTATGTTCTAATCATATAAGACCCACCCGAAGGCTGTCTGGCCTGGGCCGTGCCTAATGGCCCCGTGGTAGTCAACATCCCCACTATAGGAATGAGCCTCCCCCACGGCAATCCACTTCGGCACCCAATCACGCACGGACGAGCATATGTCGCGATGGCTATCTCCGGAGTGCCGGCTTGTAGGGAGCGACCCTCACAAGCATGTGCGAATGAGCACAAATGGCAAACAAGCAATGATCCGTCTCAAGTCTCATGTCATCATGTCTAAACATGGAATATATCGAATGTCCCCAAGGCCTATCTCTATGTCGTCGTGTCTCTAATATGGAATATAGCAGATATATGTTGGCCTATCAATATGTCACTATGTTGTAATTTCATAGTTTACTAATTTCAAGTGCCCTTTAATGACACTTTGTTCTCTATGTCAAGCATGGCAACT
>NW_017891429.1:0-18163 GCF_001540865.1 Ananas comosus | reverse complement strand
ATCTCTCGCTTTTACTTCCGCTTTTCTTGTAGACGCCTTATATGTGTAGACATATGGCGGGTCTGGGCACGCCACCGGGAGGGCCTCCGACGGTCCCGGGGCGTGACATCCAAGCCTTTACTCAACCTAAGTTAATACTTTAGGTTCGCTGCCTCCATACTCATAGCCTAGGTTTAATAACTCTAGGTTCATTACCTTTGCCCACCTAGGTTCATGTGATTCTAAGTTCGTTATCTTTATCTCACCACCTATGTTCTCTAACATTAGGTTTAATGTCATTCCTATTTAACCTATGTTCAAGACACTAGGTTTAATACCACTTGATGTCCAACCTATGTTCTTTGACTCTAGGTTCATATCATCCATGTTCAACCTATGTCCATGACTCTAGGTTTAATGCCACTCGATTTATGTGCGTATATATATGTCCACATGCCCATATCCTTTTCTTAACATTAGTATCTCTACAACATGATTATCAAGTATATCTTAATATTAGCCACATGCTTACATTTAGCATTTCCATGACATACATCCAACTAACATTAACCAATGCATATATTCTAGCATTTCTATACCACATCGTTCATGCATTTATTTATTATCCTTTACAACTTATCATTATACTTTACAACTAGCATGTTCTCTACTACTTTTTGTTAACATGCAAATGTCATTTATCTCATACTTTTAATTAGCATAATTTATATTACATCATCATGCATTCTAGCATTTCTATATTACTTCTTTAGCATGCATTTCCTTTAGCATTTACTACATGCATTCATTTAGCATTTATATGCATCAACATGAATTCACTTTACTTAGACATACAGGCGACCTAGTCGCCTCGGTAAGCACAACCCATCTCAAATCGCTTTCCGATTGCTTGTCGACACTTGCAATCGGCCTCCCGCGGCACCTGGCACCCGGTTTGGCCCGATCCCTCGCGCGACCACCCGAACGGCCTCCAATTCACGATCCCGAAATTAAAGGTCTTCGGTTATGTGCCACGATGCTTCAAATCCGTTTTCATGACTTTACGATGTCGCCTCGGCCCTTCAGGCGCAAACGAAGCCTAAACGTCCGTTTCTTTAATAACTTCACAACGGCTCGACAAATCGCCGAACCGACTTCGCCAACGCGTTCATTTACCTAGCAATTAGGTTTACGAAGGGTCAAATGAGATCAAACCCTCATATTTACAAAACTAGCATTTTTGAGCCCTAACATGCATTAACCACCAAATAATCCAAATTAATTGGAGCAACATGCTAACTATGCTCATTAGAGGCTATTAGAACACTTAAAGCTAAGGATTAAGCCAAATCCCAAAAGCTTACCACAATGTGAACGCCGCGACGACAACACGCCGCTCCAACGGCCGCACGAAAGCTCGATCCGTCGCTCCCAACGCGTTCGCGAGCATCTTCTCCGCCAACGCCGCGAATTTGAGCGAGAGATATAGAGAGATGAGAGAGATCTTTAGAGAGAGAAAGGAGAGTTTCTCTCCTCTCTCCATGCGTGCGTGCGTGTGTGTGGGTGTGCACGGCTGAAGGAGGAAGAAGAAGCATCATGCTTCTTTATATAATTAACACCCCAAAATACTATTCACTCCAGGCAGTTTAGCAGTTCAGAATAGTTGGAGCCCTTCTGAATGTATGTTTGAGCTCAAATTTGACAGACAGGCTCAGTTTAACGTACTGAGTAAGAATATATCTTAAATTTTCAGTTTCGACCCCGTTTGGTCACTGAAAACTGTACCGAACTGTAATCTTTATTAGATAGCTGTCGGATTTTATTTCTTACTCTACGGGTGTCAGAAAAATATGAAACTTTAAATCAAGCCTCATAAAAATATTTCTGACTTATCTTCCAATTTTCATAATTTTCTGAGACTATGCATTTTCTGCTAATTTATCTGTCCCGTTTTCAACAGAAAATTCTAAATCTTCTGTTTCATTCCGATTTCAACACAAGTCACTTCTGACTTATGTTTTACTTCTATAAATCCAATAAAAATAGTTTCTCACACTATTTTTATTTATTTTTATTTTTATACCAAAATCTGGTATGTTACAATGATGGACTTAATGTGGGCAAGTTAATGTGGCGAAACCCCCAGGTTAGCCGTGAGATTAAAAAACAAAGAACAAAGATTAAAGAATAAAGAGTAAAAAATAAAGAACTTGCATACTTGCATGATTTACGTTGAGCATATTTCTTACTTTATTGTTCAGGCATATTAGCATCATGATTATAGTTTGGTTACTATTTTACTTATCCTTTCTATTATGCCGGAGTTAGTCCTAGTGGAAAATTCGGTGAGATTGGAGCCGAACCCACTGGAAACTTCGTTGTAGTTCTCACCCCACCATTTCCATAGAACCGGGACCGAGCGAGCTGGCGAGCGACTGTGGTAAAGGTATCGCACCATAGTCAGAGGCCACCAGAGTTGGGTTATTTCATATTTTGATAGTAGCTACCCTAGTGTCATCTTTTGTACTTGAAGATGTTTAACGTAAAGTAAAGAATGTAAAGCTTTATTTCGAGGCAATGTGATGTAAAAAGAAATGATGCAAGTGATGTAATGAAATGTAAAGACTTTATGAATGTACAAGTTGGATGAAATGCAATGTATGTGATCAAAAGAGAATCATAGTACTTGTGTAGATGTTTAGTTTCCTTTCTTTCACTCATGGCTATTGCTTACCCTCGTGTAAGCCGTTTGTGTATGTTTCTGCTAATGTTTTTCTCTACTTGAAAATGTACAAGTGATGAGCCTTGGGCGGACGGGAAAAACTCTGTCTGTTCGGCGTCTGTTTGACGTGCCCGGGCCGGCCCAAATTGGTATCGGTCCCGAGGCGTGACAGATATTGTGGTATCAGAGCCTAAAGTGAAAGAATAGGAATGGACCTAGAGACCTATAGGATTGACAGACCTTAAAGATCTAGGAAACGTGAGTGACGTGGGATCAAAGCTAGCGAAAGCATTTGATTGGATTAAGTTGAGACGTCTCTAATATGATTAGAGGCTAAGTTTAATTTTCGTTTGTCCTCTACTTCTAGTGTTGTGTCGGGCGGTCGACGACATGACGCTTGGGGCAAGGATGAATGTACATGTTGCTTTCGCCAGATTGGGTATGGTCAAGTAATGTTGGTCGAGTAGCTAATGTGTAATTCTTCGTTTCAGGAAGCAATGGCTCGTCGTGGATCTCGAACTAGGTCAATGCCCGAGGAGCCGAGTGCGGAGCCCGAGCGATCCGGAGCGAGTGGCGACGGAGAGCTTAGGGAGCAAATGGCTGCGCTTATAGGCGTAGTGCGGCAACAAGCAGAGTCTGTTCAACGTCAAGGGGAGCAGATTCAACGGCTGTAGGAGGCTTTGGAGCGTCAACAAGCGGCGGCCGCCCAGGTGGGTGTCGAGCATGTCGCACCCCCTGCGGTAGTGCTGAGCGTAGACGAGGGAGCGACAGCAGCAGCAGCTGTGCCCGTCACGGTAGTACCGGCCGGATCGAGAACCTCGAATCCCGATAGTGCGGCGGTAGAGGCAGAGTGGGAGCGCACGTTGGCGGCTCTCATACAGTTTAAGAAGTTCGACCCACCTATTTTTAAAGGCGGTTTGGTGGAGCCAACGGTTGTGGAGTTGTGGATCGACTCGATGGAAACGCTCTTCGAGGACCTAAATACCTCGGAGAAGGACAAAGTGTACCTCGCCACCTATTGTTTCGAGAAAGCGGCGATGGTGTGGTGGAAGCGAGTCAAGCGGGATCGACCTACCGATCTTCCACTTATGATTTGGGAGGAGTTCAAGCGAGCGGTGTTCGCAAACTACTTCCCCGATATGGTAAAGCGGAGACTACAAGAGAAGTTCCGCAAGTTGAGACAGGGTGACCGATCGGTGGGCGAATATGAGCAAGAGTTCTCTCACATTATCGACTGTGTTCCCGATGTTGTTCGAGATGATTGGGATCGAGCTGATTTGTTCTTACGAGGACTCCAGCCGAGGATATACGAGAAGGTGCAGATCTTGAAGCTGACGACCTTTGCGGAGGTCTTCGATAGAGCATTGTGGGCGGAGCACGGTAGCGCTCACGTTCGAGAGGAACGGGAGGCTATGGCCGAAAGCAAGGATAAAGGCAAGAAGTGAACAGCGGGCGGTGCCGGGGGGGCCGGCCAAATGCTAAGAAACCCCCTCGATATCTCCGACAACAGTCAAGGAACTGGAGACCGCCTCGGTGCGTCATTTGTGGCGGAGAGCACCGAGTGTCCACTTGCCTGCAGTGCGATGGCAAGTGTTTCAAGTGCGGCCAACCGGGACATCTTATCCGGGAGTGCCCGAGCTGGACGTCGTCTGCGCCGACGGCAGCATCGGCACCGTCTACCCCGAGACAACTTGCGGGGTTACCACCAGCGATGTCGGCTGGGCGCTCGTCATCACCGTGTCAGCCGGAGGGATCGAGAGCGCCTAGCGGCCGGGTTTTCGCCGCTCAGGTGGAGCAGCAGCCTGCAGCACACGACGACGTCGTGGCAGGTATAATTGTGATTAAAGGCACTAGAGCTAGAGCAGTATTTGATACAGGCGCATCTCATTCATTCATTAGCGCATCATTTGCTCAAACTCATGGCATAGAGATGGCATATAACGAGGACTACTGGTGGGTGAATGCCCCAGAACATTCATTCAGTGTCCATAATGAGTGTTTAGCGTGTCCAGTGCAAATAGGCGATTGGATTATGCCGATAGATAGATCAGATGTGGGGATTCGATGTTATCTTGGGGACCAACTGGCTCTTCAAGTACTATACGGTCATAGATTGTGAAAGCAAGGTGATCACTTTTCGTGAGCCTAATCAAGAAGAGTTAGTCTACCGAGCGTGCAAAAGTAGGCGCTTTGCGGCGACCATATCGTCGGTAAGGGCGAAGAAAATGATCAAAGGAGGGTGTAAAGCCTATTTGGCAATCATGGTAGATGCTCAAAAGGAGTACCCAGAGTTGTAGTTATCACCCCACCATTTCCACAAAGCCGGGACCGAGCGAGCCGGCGAGCGACCGTGGTAAAGGTATCGCACGATAGTCAGAGGCCACCAGAGTTGGGTTATTTCATATTTTGATAGTAGCTACCCTAGTGTCATCTTTTATACTTGAAGATGTTTAACGTAAAGTGAAGAATGTAAAGCTTTATTTTGAGGCAATGTGATATAAAAAGAAATGATGCAAGTGATGTAATGAAATGTAAAGACTTTATGAATGTACAAGTTGGATGAAATGCAATATATGTGATCAAAAGAGAATCATGGTACTTGTGTGTAGATGTTTAGTTTCCTTTCTTTCACTCATGGCTATTGCTTACCCTCGTGTAAGCCGTTTTTGTATGTTTCCGCTAGTACTTTTCTCTACTTGAAAATGTACAGGTGATGAGCCTTGGGCGGACGGAAAAAACTCTGTCCGTTCGGCGTCTGGTTGACGTGCCCGGGCCGGCCCAAATTGGTATCGGTCCCGAGGTGTGACAGCTTACCTCTCAAGCTTTCCTTTCTTGAGTTGGAGATGAAGGAGAGGGAGTTGCTTCAGTCCTTCTTCTCTCTACCTTTTTCTCCTTATTCTTCTTCTCTTTCTACTTTTCTTTCTTCTCTTCTTTTCCTTGCCTTCTAGAGAGAGGAAGAGAGAGATATGAGAGAGCGTGAGGGAGACAAATGAGAGAAATATCTCATACCCCCCTCATACATAGCCCACTTAGTGCATAGATGCAAATAAGCCCCTCAACTTTCATCTCTTTGTACTGCCCAGACTGGGTATTTTTCGCGCCCGGGGACCGGTCTCTCAAGCATGGGACCGGTCCCAGAGAGCCCTCCCGCAGCTCAGCAGAGCTCTCACCTGATGTAACTGGTCTCTCCCAGAGGGACTGGTCTCTCGGGGACCGGTCCCTCCCATAGGGACCGGTTCCCGAGAGCTGGTTTTCTGGGACTTAGCCGATTTTTCCATCTCCGAGATTTTTCGCATTCGGGGACCAGTCTCTCCCACCAGGGACCGGTCCCCGAGAGCTCAAAAGCCGCAGTAAGCAGATTTTTGATTCTTTAGCTTTCGAAAACCCCCAATAATGCAATTTTACCCTTTTTGACGCCTTCGGCCTTTCCGAAGTGTACCAACCTCGCACTTTGGTCATTTTGACTAAAGTTCGATATTCGTTTACCGAAGTTTCAGTATATTACAATGGAGCTATTAGGCACGTCGCAGGTCGTACTACCCACGGGTAGGTCCTACAGGATTGGAACATTGGTGACTTAGTATACTGAGAGATCATTGACTGGAATAGTAAACAATGATATTTTACTATTTAGTTTGTGGACATTATGTTGGTTATACTCATGTACATTCATGTTATAGTAGTTTTATTATTTATGCAAATTTATGCTAAGTAGAGATATCATGTTATAGTAGGCTTTCATGTTAGCAGCTTATAGTTCTTTTCATACTTGTACTTACCCTTTCAGCTTTTGGGCCTAGTGGCGCATTTCACTGAAGTCAGTAATTGCCCATTGGGAACTATTATTTAATAGTTCTCACGCCCTCTGTTTTATGGTTTCCTTTCAGAGCCTTCAGCACCGGTGGAGGCACGGGATCGCGGCAAAGGGGTCGCTAGCTAGATAGCAAGGATTTGCATTTTGCTTAGGTGGTTTTCTCTCTTATTGTTCGTTGTTGAGAGAGAGAGAGGTTTTGGATTTCTGATGTACTACTTTATGGTTTCTTGTAGTGGATGTTTAGCTTCCTGTTTACCTCACCGTGTTGTAGAATCTAGTTGCACTTTGCTCTAATACTTCTAAATGTTTTTCTACTATTGCTTTATTTAATGTTTTACTGTAGACGCCTTATATGTTGTAGACGTATGGCGGGTCTGGACACGCACCGGGCGGGCTTCCGCTGGGTCCCGGGGCGTGACACACTCGAAACTCGCAATTTGCAAAGGTCCAGTGTGTTACATGTACGTAGCCTGGAAAGGTGCCATTTGAGGCTACGCTTGAGTCACCGGTGGTGTAACAGGATTTTATGGCACGACGTAGTTACGGGTCCTTGTGGACCTCCATAAGTTTGCTCATTTCGCATCAATAGTTGTCCAATTTGGGCAATATTTTCGTTGGAGGCCATGATAGTGACCAACACCGCATCTAGTCGAGTGGTACTTTGATGACTATTTTGGTCTAAAGTCTGCGGGACTTAAGTCAGCTGGCCGAGTGCCTGAGTTAAACTCAACTCCTAATGAGCGGAGTGTCCACTAATCTCCCCTCTGGCTAGTAGCATCGCTTTATGCTCGTTCGCATTTTCGGTGCTACTAACTTGATCATTCCCTGAAAGCCTGAGAATGACTATGTTCTGGAGGTTCATAGTATTATCGTCTGTCATAAGATAAAGACTAGAATGGGAGTTACCAAAATATGTTCCACTGGCGTGCCAAAAAATTGTTGGGAGTCGAAATCTGAGACCACTGACCTAGTCAAAATTCTCTCTTGGAAGCGAGTCAAGAGAAGGGTCGGCTCCTGATGATGACTCTCAAATGTGCCCAAGATGAAATTAAAAGATCGGCTGAGAAGGAATATGCTCAACTGAGTCCGAACACTCAAGTATGTATTACTAACTCGGCTGAAAATGAGCCGAGTAACTTGTCTTTATTTCACGAAAAGGATTCGGAAAACAGGGGTTTGTTACAAAAACGCTAACTTATCCTACTAAGCCCTTAAAAAACTAAAATAACAACAAGATCTACTGCAGGGAAATCTACGGTAATAGACTACTCCTAGGAAAGCAGTAATTGGATAAAAAATAAAGGAAATGAAAATACGATGGTCTTTTGTATGCGAAAAAATTACTTGTGCAAGTAAGTTCTGTTTATTTATAGTAATCTTACCCACAGTTATTCAGTTTATTCTTTACCGTGGAGGTGTATTTCGGTGACATCCCCGTTTCCTCGGATTGTGCTTTGGCCATTCCTCCCCACCTCTTCGGCTCCGCCTAAAACCACTTTCCGTTTCAAGCGTGTTTCTAGTTACTCCAGGTGTACCACGTGTTTTTTTGTTTATGGTTCTTTTGTTCCGTTCGTGTGGCTTAACCTGCTCTTCCACATGGTGCCATTTTTGTGGCGCCAATAGTGTAAGGTACTGAACTTCTAAAATTATGAAGTTGTGGAGTATGTTGGTTGGGAAAGCCATTAGAATGATTCCGGTGAAGTTCGGAAACATTCGGGCATTTTCGGAGCGCATAGGCGCGAAAACGGGACCCGAAAGATTATGTTGGACCATGAACTAAATCCGACATTAGCGCGGATGAAAAGATGATAAAAATACGCTCGAAAATATGTTTGGAGAGTCTCGGTTCGATTTGAAAAGAATCGAAGGCCAAACGAGCGAAAACGAGCGAAAACGGAGAAGAAACGAAAAATGCTGAAATTTGACTAAGTCCTAAAAATGTGGGAATTCCGGACCTACGGGGACCGGTCCCTCATTTGTATAGAGGACCGGTCCCTTATACAAAAATTGCCCAACGCGGGCAGTGCATAAAACACAAAGTTGAGGGGCTATTTTGCAATTGTTGCATGAGTTGCGGTATATGGGTGATGTAGGGCTCATTCCCTCTCATTTCTCTCATTTGCAACCACTCAAAACACCCTCTCTCTCTCTCTAGAAGCTCTTCCTCTATCTAGAAGTGGGACAAGAGGTGGAGAAAGGTTGAGATTTGGAGAAGAAGGTGGAGCATCTTCTTTTTCTTCATCCTTAGCTTGGAGAGGAAAGGCTTGTAGAGGTAAGCTCCTTGCCTTCTCATGGTAGATTGCTAAGGAATGGATTTTAGACCCTAGAAATGGTTTTTATGGAACTCCTAGATGCTAAATAGAAGACTAATGCTTGAATCGTAAGAGGTAATAGTGATTTCTTGCAACATTAATCACCTAGGGCTCCAAAAAGAGGGCTTTTGCTCATGAGGGGTTTTGATCTAAATTGACCTCTCTCTAACCTAATTGGTAGGTATACGAACGCGTTGGCGAAGTCAGTTCGGCGATTCGTCGAGCCTATGCGAAGATATTGAGGAAATGGACTGTTAGAGCTTCGTTTCCGCCTGGAGGGCCGATGCGACGTCCAAAAATTAAGAGATCGGATCCGGAGCATCATGGCATCAGGTTATAGACCTTTAATTTTCAGATTGTGGTTTGGTGGTCGTTTAGTGGTCGAGTGAGAGTTTGAGCCGAACTGGGCGGCGTGTGCCGCGGGAGGCCGGTTGCAAGTGACTACGAGCAATCGGAACGCGATAAAAGGTAGGGGGTGTCCATCCCGAAGCAACCGGGTTTCCTTTTATGTCTAAGTTCTATTTTGATCATATTCTCATACGTTGATACATTGTGCATTATAGGATTAGTAGATGATCGCATTTCCATTCCTTGCATGTTACCTAGGTTGTGTAGCCTTTTGGGCTTAACACTTGATCTCAGGTTGCATGAGGATTAGGTCTTGTGACAAGAATCCTATAGTGACAAGAATGATGATGAACTTGGACATGTAATTTACCTAGATGAGTGGCATTTGGAATAGTGTAATAGAGACACTATAACAAGAACGAGTGGCATGTCAATTTAGTGTATCGAGACACATATAACATCATGACATAAATGAGTGGCATCAAATCTAGTGTAGTGGAACACTATGGCATTTCAACCAAGGGATAGTAGATTTTTCCAATTGTCATGTTGTGGACATTATACATTTGGCATTAGTGCAGTTGAGGCATTATGACCCTGGTAGATAGGATATACTCTTGTGAGGATTGGATCATACTCACTAGTTTGTTTTCGCTTGTCGGTGGTCGCTCAACCGAAATAGTGGTCTCCGGAGTACTTCACATAGGGGCATGCGTAGTTGTCCCGCCGGCGGTCTCGGTGTGCGAGTACAGCTTCTCCTCACCTATGAGATTGAGAGTGAGTCGGGGTAGCAACCTTCGGGTTGGCCATGAGATTGGATATTATCGAGGCATAGTTGCACGACGCACTATGTAGTAGCTCGTTCATTCATGTGATTATTTGAGGCCTAGTATCATGTGATAGATCATATACTAGGTAGTAGCTCATTCATGTATTCAGTTTTGAGACATAGTATCATGTTGTTGGTTTATACTATGTAGTTGCTCATTCATTAGTATTTTGAGGCATAGTATCATGCGTAAATTGTATACTATGTAATAGCTCATGCTTTTCACTTGGATATGGCATTCGGATATTTGAGGCATAGTAGCATGTTGAACGATACATTACTATGTAGTAGCTCATTTCCATTGTTGTTGAGGCATAGTATCATGTGTAGTTTGTATACTATGTAGTAGCTCATTTCTTTTATTATTGAGGCAGAGTATCATGTGTAGTTTACATTACTATGTAGTAGCTTATTTCCATTATTGTTGAGGCATAGTAGCATGTGTAGATTGCATACTATGTAGTTGCTCATACATCGGATCATTGAGGCATAGATCATATACTATGTTGTAGCTCATATCCTTGATTATTGAAGGCATAGTAGATTGTTGCAGATTACTTTACTATGTTGCTCTTCAATTTCATATCTATCTATCTATCTATCTGTTTGTGCCTGCTTGGACCTAGTAGAAAAATCGGCGGAGTCGGTGGCCGAACCCGCTGGGAACTATATTTATATAGTTCTCACCCCACTTTGTTGCATGGCCTAGCGAAAGCGTACCGGCAGAGGACCGTGGTTAGGACATAGCGCCCTAGTAGCTAGTAGCTTTCCCTTTTGCATTAGAGTACCCTCATGTACATAGAGATGTGATGTATTTGGAAGTTACTTATGTTGGAGAGCCATTTTGTATTATGAGAAGAATATGTATTCATTTTGGGAGATGAAAATGTAAACCAATATGTAAATGATGAATGTGATGNAGAATATGTATTCATTTTGGGAGATGAAAATGTAAACCAATATGTAAATGATGAATGTGATGTAATAGCTAGATGTATCTCTCTTTATTTCACTTGTATATTACTTGTGATTCTTGCTCTTAATTGTATAGCACTTGTGGTGCTTCTTGTTAGATCATGTATGTTGTTTGAATTTCTCCTGGGCAAATTCTTGTGCATGATCTTATTGTCAAGCCTTGGGCAGACAGGGGAGGTGCTGTCCGTTCGGCGTCTGATCGACTTGCTCGGATCCGACCAAATTGGCGGGTCGCGGGGTGTGACAAATAGGTACCAAAATTCGATTTAAAACCAAAACTTGGTACACCCTACCTTAATTCTAGTTGGGAAGAGGTAATCCCCAAACTCTCCTCCCTTTCTCAGCCACAAATAGTAAGAAATTTTGTTGCTCAAAGATCTAGAGCGCTAGACCCAACAAGCTTCGGCTGCTGCAGCTGTTGTTCTACAGTCACTATCAGCAGTGAACAAGAAAAAGAAGAATGAGAAGGAGGGAGATGGAAGGGAAGGTCTCTGGATGTGGAGAGAGTGAAAAGGAACGCAGTGAGCACCCTTGGCTCATTTATAGAGGATAGAACAATAGCAAGAAAGTCCTCAAGAGAGAATTAACTTACTGCTACCAAAACAGGACTTTTGAGGCGATTGAATTGGTCTTCTGGGTGTTCGAAACATCTAAACTACACCCGGGTCAGCTTGTGGCATCCGAAGGGAGGGTCTCAGCTCAGGATATGTCGTCTAAAACTTTTCGGGCGTCCGAATCCTACACACGAATCGCTGATGAGTCACTACAAACGTGTTTATCCAACGGCCAAATCTCATAAATACAAAGCCTGGCTGCTACAGTAGAAATGGGCGTCTGGAGAGGTAGGTCCGAATTTAAATACATTGCAACAGTGTTTTCGGGCATTCAATACATCCTAGCACCCGAAATAGCCAAGAACTTCAGTTCCAGCAGTTTTCAATGTTTTGAGTCCGTTTTCGCATCTATTTCAAGCTAAAACAATTCCTACTCAGCCTGACACTCTGCAGATGTGTCGATCGACTACCTCTACAATATTCGGACGTCCGAATCCTACACACAAATCTCCGATGAGTCACTACATAGTGTTTATCCAACGGTCAAATCTCATAAATACAAAGCCTGGCTGCTACAGTAGAAATGGGTGTCTGGAGAGGTAGGGTCCGAATTTAAATACATTGCAACAGTGTTTTCGGGCATTCAATACCTCCTGGTGCCTGAAATAGCCAAGAACTTCAGTTCGAGCAGTTTTCAACGTTTTGAGTCCGTTTTCGCGTCTATTTCAAGCTAAAACAATTCCTACTCAGCCTGACACTCTGCAGATGTGTTGATCCGACTACCTCTACAATATTCGGACGTCCAAATCCTACACACGAATCTTCGATGAATCACTACACAGCGTTTATCCAACAGTCAAGTCTCATAAATACAAAGCCTGGCTGCTACAGTAGAAATGGGCGTCTGGAGAGGTAGGGTCCGAATTTAAATACATTGCAATAGTGTTTTCAGGCATTCAATACCTCCTGGTGCCCGAAATACCCAAGAACTTTAGTGTTAGCAGTTTTTAACGTTTTGAGTCTGTTTTCGCGTCTATTTCCAGCTAAAACAGTTCCCACTCGGCCTCACACTCTGCAGATGTGTTGATCGACTACCTCTATAATATTCGGACCCAGCTACTGAGCTGTAACATATTGAAACCTCGAAGAAAATTATCGAACTTTAGCCAAATTGGTTAAAGTTGTCGAAAGAAAAATTGGACAAGTTCCAATTGGCATTCCAATAATATTGGAAGGGCTAAAATGAGTTGAAGAGGTATTAGAAAGGTTTTATCATCGAACGCCGCGAAACAGAATCGAAAACGGCGCAAAATGGCATTCTGGAGCAAAGTGTACCGGTACAACCATCGAGTTGTAACCGGTACAGCATTGCAGGCCGAGAGGAAAAAGCTCTCGGGTTTGAGAAATTTTGACTGTGTTACCGGTAACACCCTTGGTGTGTACCGGTACACTTTGGTAAAATTCGAGGGAAATGCTCTCGGGTTTTCCTCTGCGTAATGGTGTTACCAGTGACAGCATCCCATGTACCGGTACACTTTGGTCTGGCAGCAACATTGAGGTCTGCTATAATTAAGACTTTTTGGGGGGCCTAGTTGCAATTGTTACAACATGTTTTTTGCCCTAACCTCTCTCCCCTTCACAGCAAACACCTCTCTCCTCCTCTTTTTCTCATATCTCTCTTTCTCTCTCTAGAGCTCAACCCTAGAGCAAGGTGTTGAAGGAGAGGAGCTTGGAGAAGGTGGGTTTTGGAGGCTTTGGTGGTTCAAGGAGCTCTCCAACATGGTAGACTTGGGTGAGCTCGTGGCCAATGTGAGTTTCTTGTAAGTAAAGCTCTAGGGTTTGGATTTTAACCCTAAGTTTTGGAGTTTTGAGCTCCTTAGAGGTTTTAGAAGCATTTTAGAACTTTGAACACCATGAAAACATGGTTTTCTTGGAACCCTCTCATGGTGGATTGTTAGAATCCAAAGTAGATGCCCTAGGAATGGTTCTAGAGGCTTGGTAATAGTATTAGAGAGCTTCCTAGATGATTCTAAGCTATCATTTGCTTAGAGATGAGATCAATCTAGGAGAAATTTAAATATGGCATTGTTAGGGCATGAATTTTGGGGCTTTAGCCTCCGGGTGTTTTCGAGACAAATTGACCTCTTGGAAACCTAATTGGGAGTATTCCCGACACGTGGGATAACTCCGTTTAACGTTACGAAAAGTCTAGATATGAGATCTTGTATATAGGGCCTAATTTGGCTTTATTTTTGGGTTTAGATCGCGGGATAGGCGTCCTAAAATCACGAGAGTCGAACTACAACCCTTCTACAATATACAAGGTGGGGGGTGCACGCCGGAATCGTTGGATTCCCTTTTATTTTATTTCACCTTTCATTTGAGCATATTGATGTATAGTCATTCATGCATAGTAGGGTTAGATTACATGTGAACCTTTGTTTGATTTCATTTACATGCTTCTAACGTAGTTGAACATAGAGAATGATAAAACTATAATGGACATGTATGGTATAACCCTAAAGTTGTATGAATGTGAGACTTGGACTTGGACAATAGTAAATAAATGTGACATTGACAATAGAGACATGATTGGCATTGAGAAATTGGTTGTTAAACGTAGTTTAACCATAGTGACATTGTGACAAGTATGACTTGGGAAGTAGCATGAACAAATAGGTAAAAACCTATTATGGTAGTGGCATTGTGGCTAGTGGCTATATATTCCCTAAGTGGAAATTGGATCGATACTCGCGATAAGTCTTGGCTTGAGGGTGATAGCTCCCCCTCAAGCGGTGCGGTCCTCGAAGACAATCCCTCGGGTCTTGTAGTGCTTAGAGCCTCCCTGAACGAAAGGGATTTTGGGTTGTGAGTTATTGGGGTTAACAAGGTTAACCGGTAAGATTCGGTAAAAGCCAAAGTAGAACCACGAAAAAAGCAAGCATGCATATTTAACATTGCTTTGATTATCTATCCATTGACAGTTTTCTTGCAGGCATAGTATTAGCATTAGTATGGTTACTGCTTTCCTTTGCTTTGAGATACTTATGCCTGAATAGACCTAGTGTAATATACCAGATTTTGGTATAAAAATAATAATAAATAAAAATAGTGTGAGAAACTATTTTTATTAGATTTATAGAGGTAAAACATAAGTCAGAGGTGACTTGTGCTGAAATCGGAATTAAAACAGAAGATCTAGAATTTTCTGTTGGAGACGGGACAGAAAAATAAGCAGAAAATGCACAGTCTCAGAAAATTATGAAAATTGGCGGAGATGTCAGAAATATTTTTATGAGGCTAGATTTAAGGTTTCATATTTTTCTGACACCCATAGAGTGAGAAATAAAATCCGAAAGCTATCTGATAAAGATTGCAGTTCGGTACAGTTTTCAGTGACCAAACGGGGTCGAAACTGAACCAGTGATCGTCAGCTTGTTAAGTTAAGTAAAACCGAACATGACTGTCAAGTTTGAGCTCAAACGGAGATTCAGGGAGCTCCGGCGAAAGTTATCAGATTTTAAGCTGCCTGGAGGTGAATAGTGTTGGGGTGTAATTAAATAGAAGCATGATGCTTCTTCTTCCTCCTTCAGCCGTGCACACCCACACACACCTCACGCACACATGGAGAGAGGAGAGAAACTCTCCTTTCTCTCTCTAGAGATCTCTCTCATTTCTCTATATTTCTCGCTCAAATTCGCGGGGTTGGTGGAGAATATGCTTGCGAACGCGTTGGAGGCGACGGATTGAGCTTTCGTGCGCCCGTTGGAGCGGTGTGTTGTCGTCGCGGCGTTCACATTGAGGTAAGCTTTTAGGATTTGGCTTAATCCTTAGCTTTAAGTATTCTAATAGCCTCTAATGAGCTTTGTTAGCATGTTGATCCATTTAATTTTGGATTATTTTGAGGTTAATAGCATATTAGGGCTCCGAATGGGGTTTTGTAAAATGTAAGGGTTTGATCTAAATTGACCCTATATAAACCTAATTGCTAGGTAAACGAACGCGTTGGCGAAGACGGTTCGGCAATCCGACGAGCCGTTGCGAAGTTATTAAAGAAACGGACGTTTAGGCTTCGGGTCCGCCGGGAGGGCCGAGGCGATATCGTAAATTCATGAAAATGGATTTGAAGCTTCGTGGCACATAACCGAAGACCTTTAATTTTCGGATCGTGAATTGGAGGCCGTTCGGGTGGTCGCGTGAGAGATCGGGCCAAACCGGGTTACGGGTGCCGCGGGAGGCCGATTGCAAGTGTCGACAAGCAATCGGAATGCGAAATGAGGTGGGTTGTGCTCACCGAAGCGATTAGGTCGCTTTCCATGCTAAAGTGTAGTATGTTTACTATTGACGCATGATAAAGTATGCTATTTAAGAATGCATGATAAAGATTAAAGTATGCTATTTGAGAATGCATGATAAAGTATGCTAATTAAGAATGCATGATAAAGATAGATGCCAAATGAATGCATGAGTTGATGTTAATTTATATGTGCATATTATAGAAATGCTAAATAGATGTCAAATGAAAGTATGAGATTTGTACTAACCGAGAATGCATGTAGTAAATGTTAACGAATGCATAAAATGCTAAGTAATGACTACCAATGGATGACAAAATATATGCATGTTGAACATAGATCGAGTGGCATTCGAAATGGTAAAGTGGACACTAGAGTTAGTGTGGGACATCAAAGAATAAATGTGATGTAAAGAACAATGATAATGGCTAAAGATAATGTAAAACAATGTGATGATAATAATGTAATGTTGCATGATGTGAGTACACGTGCTTATTAGAATGATTAAGAATCTAAATAATCTATGTGTATGCATGAGATGTAATGTGAGAACCTAATGATAATGGCTTGAGACAAGGCAAAGCAATGTGATGTAAAGAATAATGATAATGGCTAAAGACAATGTAATGTAATGTGGCATAAAGAACGTGTAAAGTTAAAGAATGTGAAAGCTAAAGATAGCTTAAAGTAAAGGAATGTGAAAAACGTGATTGCTAGAGTTAGCAAAAGTAAAAGAGATGTAAAGAACAATGATTGCTAGAGTGGCAACATAAAGTGATGTAAAGAACACTAGAGTTAGTGTAAAACCATGATCCAACTACATATCCTTAGAGTTAAGGATTGATCATACTTGCTATGAGTTCCGTGCTCGAGGGCGGTCGCTCCCCCTCGGGCGATGCGCTCCGGAGTTTGGCATCCGGGTTGGAGTAGACCCGTAAGGACGGTCCTAGCTGGTGAGTTCCTGCGATGATGGACTTAATGTGAAGCAAGTTAATGTGGCGAAACCCCCGGGTTAGCCGTGAGATTAAAGAACAAAGAACAAAAAGGAATCATGAATTGGAAAGTGGATCTTGTATTCATTATGAATTGACTCAAGACCGAGTCGAGTGGCATAGTTGGCTAAGGTAAATGTAACCTTAGGAAAGAGTGATAATTGAGAAAGACTTGTTAATGTTATAAAGAATGGCAAATGTGTATGATGAGCCTAAGGCGCGAGTGCCCTTAGCAAAGAATAAAGAACAAAGAATAAAGAATAAAGAATAAAGAATAAAGAATAAAGAATAAAGAGTAAAGAATGGCTAATAATAAAGAATAGCAAATTCTAAAGAAAGGCTAATGGTAAAGAATGACTAAGAGTTGCATAATTTGCATATTTGTGAGGCATGAACATGTATTGCATGATGTTATATATATATATATATATATCTGTTGGACTAACATGTTGCAGTGCCTCCTTTGGACCTGGTGGGTTGAGCTTTTCACTTGGGTGGCTGTACCCACTGACGACTATGGACAATAGTCTCACCCCTGTGTTGTTGTTTTTGGGGGTACAGGTTCACACGCGAGCGGCGCGGCGGCGCGAGGAAAGGGCGTATGTCACGTCCCATTATCGCCAATTTGATCGATCCGGGCCCGTACACAGACGCCGAACAGACAGAACCTCCTCTGTCCGCCCAAGGCTCAACCACAACGAGTACATGTATAAAGAAATAAACAATTCCCAGGATAACATTTCAATATACATGGCTTGCACGAAGGCAAGCAACAATTCCAAGTGATAGTAATCTAGTTATACATGAAATTCACTGTAATTTAAAACTTTTAACACTGAACTATATACAACTGAATAACTGAACATTTAGTTATTTACATCATTTACATTTTCATTTACATATCTCTCTGTTCATCATTAGGTATAATATGAAACCAAAATGGTATACCACTAGAACTCGGGTGTCCACTAGCTAGGCTTCTGGGCTCTTGCCGCGATCCTCGGCCACAACGCTCGCGCTGGAACCTGTATTGTCACGCCCCGGGACCGGCGGAGGCCCTCCCGGTGGCGTGCCCAGACCCGCCATATGTCTACACATATAAGGCGTCTACAATAAAAGCGGAAGTAAAAGCAAGAATAGAACAAATGACGAGGTGAAATAACTAGCAACTAATGATATCAGAGCAAGTAAAGCTAGACAATAAAGAAATCACAAGTAGTACAATATCTGTCTCAAAAGTACAAAAACGGTGGTCTCTAATACACTGGTAGAACTCTCAACCTCTCCAAAATAAAACACAACGAGAGGTAGACCACCTAGCGAATCGTCCTCAAAGGAAGCTA
>NW_017891428.1:0-18171 GCF_001540865.1 Ananas comosus | reverse complement strand
TAGCGCTACTTGAAATACCACAATTCTCGGGATACGAGCCATAGGTCTGAACACTGTCTACGACCCACCAGAAAATCTGGAAAAACTCATAACACTAGCCATACACTCGAACCTCGCAGTTTGCAAAGGTCCAGTGCGTTACATGCCGCCTGCTGGGTAACTAAATCGGTGAGGGCCGCAAGCTGGCTTCTCAACTCACGGACCTCGCAGGATCCGAAGATAGCAGATGTCTCCATTTCCTCAAAAGTTGCCGCGTTGTCCGCTCCAATAGACTTAAAGCGTATAATCGGCATTATCACTACAACATTATAAAAGCGCAAGTTAATGAAACCCACGCTATGGCATCCCCGCTCAAAGATAACACCCAAATCAGGCGAAAGTAAGAAAGTGTCCTTTACTACTAACTCCCGATGTTACGTTGTCGGCCGCCAACGTAACCCTCCGCGAAGTTAAAAGATATACACTCCGATCAAACTCTAACTTTTTAGAGTTATATCAATACCCAATCACAATACTTTCGCTTACATGTCAAATAGACCTTGTCTCTCACGAGCCTATTTCCTATAGTCCAACCAGCCTAAGATTTGCTAGGTCCCCTAAGACTCAACCCTAGGCTCTGATACCAAATTAATCTGTCACGCCCCACGACCGGCGGAGGCCCTCCCGGTAGCGCGCCCAGACCCGCCATATGCCTACACATATAAGGCGTCTACAACAAAGCGGAAAATAAGATAAGAGATGAACTACATCTAGAGATATCAGAGCAGGTATACATCTAGAATCTATAATAGATAAAACATAACTAAACAATAAAAGTAAAGCATAACGTTATACAGTATCCATCTCAAAAGTACAAAAAGGGGTGGTCTCTACAAATGGTACAAATATCTCAACCTCTCTAAAAAGAAACAAAAGAGAGGTGGACCACCTATCCAATAATCCCTCGCTAGCTAGCACGAGGCGATTCCTTTTCGGCGATCCTGAGCCTCTCCCGGAGTGGAAAGCTCTGAAAGAAAACATAAAATAGGGGGCGTGAGAACTATAATTTATAGTTCCCAGTGGGCAATTACTGACCTTAGCAAAACGCACCACTAGGCCCAAGTCATGAGCAAATATAGGAAATGAAATAATAACTGCGGAAATAAAAGCATATAATGAAATGCTATACTACTATGCCACAAATATACATGATATGAACAAGGTGTACATCTACTCTATCATGATCCAAAATGCCAAAAGCAATAAGCAATACCAAATGTCCAAGTGTCCAATACATATCTAGTATGTACTATCATGGCGACTAAGTATACTATAAGTCCCAATGTCCATTAAATCCAACTACGATATACTATCAAGTAGTGTTTGTCATACACCGGTTTAATGTCATTGTTCAATCTTGTTTTAGGACCTACACAAGTGTAGTTCGGCTTGAGCCGCCTAAGTGCCAGTGGTAGCTCCAGCATTCCCCCTTGAGGAATGAGTCTAACCCTCCAGGCCCCCGTAGGCTTCTCAATACCGCATGAGCGAGCATAAGTCGCGTAGGCTAACTCCGGAGTGCCGGCTTGTGCCGCCTAAGTGCCAGTGGTAGCTCCAGCATTCCTCCTCGAGGAAATGAGTCTATCCCTCCAGGCCCCCGTAGGCTTCTTAATAGCGCACGAGCGAGCAAGCATAGTCATTGTCACAACGATCCGGCCATCATGGCTCAACCATGGAAATGATCGCTAGCAACTCATAGGTCTAGTTTAATATCCCCAAGTGAAGTTCCAACATTCACTATGTCTAGTGCCTCTTTAGGGCACTAGAACATTACTATATCCAAGCATGTTCCAATTTTCATGCCTCTTTATGGCATTATTTACTAGGTTCATACATGTCCCAAGCTCAATGTCGCTTTATGACATTAGCTTAATATACCAATTCCAAGCCCAATGCCTCTTTATGACATTAGCTTACCCTATCAATAATAGGTTAATACGCATGCTCTCTAGCATGATCTCACATTGCTAATATGTACCTAGCAGGTATTCCACAATGCATATAAATATTAACATGCATCTATCCACTAGCATATGGTTTCAATGTGTCCGTATGCAACTATCAACTTAGCATAATTCTCATAATATTAACATGCACATACAATTCACATATCATTCAAGTCTAATGCCTCTCTATGGCATTACTTTGCTAGACACATTCATAGCTCAAGCCCGATGTCGCATTACGACATTAGCTCCCTAACTCACAAGTTATTCAAGTCCAAAACCACTTTATGGCCTAATGTATTCTCTTATGTCCAAATGAGATTTATGTCCAATGCATATTACATTTGTTATGTCTACTATATGAAGCATGATTTCAAGTCCCAATTAGAATGCTAAACCAATGCATAAGTCTCACATGCAAGCTCTCTACTACATAGAGGTCCGAAAATACATTGTATATAACATAAGCATTTCAAGCATTCTAAAATTCACAAATAATACATCTTTAATGAAAATACGTGATTTTCCATTTTACGATACTTAAATCCACATAAATGAGATTTTCTCATTTGTAGCGAGGTCAAACCCACCGAGAGCTCCACACGACCCTTCGTGCCCCCGACTCTCTTAGCTCCAAGACTCTAGGTGATGTCACGATGCTACTATTCCGGTTTCGTGATTTTTGGAAGTTTACGTCGCGAGCTGCGACAATTTGTACCGAAATCGGCCTTTTCTTCAATATCTTCGCGTAGCCTCGTCGTATCGCCGAATCGACTTCGTCAGCGCGTTCGTATACCTAACAATTAGGTTCGCATAGGTTCAATTTAGATCAAACCTCTACATATTGCAAAATCCCAATTTGAGCCTTAACATGCTACTATTGCAAGAAATCACCAAATTGGAACTTGATTCATGCAATTAACATGTTATTAGCATCTAGGGAGTTCTCTAAACCCATTCCTAGAGCATACGAATCATTCCTTAGCAATCTACCATAGTTACTACCAAAGCTTACCTCCAAAGCTTTCTCTAATAGAGAGGAAGAAGATGAAAGCTTGAGCTCCAAGCTACTCTCCAACTTTCAAGGATTCTACTCCAACTTCTTCTCCAATTAATTCTCTTTTGTGGAGAGATTAGAAGAGAAAAGGAGTGAGGGGTGAGAACTAGAGAAAAAGAGAGAAAAAGAGAAAAGAAACTTGCTCTCCAAGTCTCTCTCTCGGATTGGGCACAAATGAGAAAAAAGAGTGCAAGTCCACCTATATATACTCCCAAAATACTATTCACATCAGATTGTAGCTCAGGTACAGATTTTTTCGTCTGCCCTTCTGAACGTCTGATTGAGCTCAAATTTGGCAGTCATGCTCGGTCTAACCTTACTTAACGAAGGAAATTTTAATCTTTCAGTTTCGACCCCGTTTGGTCACCGAAAACTGTAACGAACTGTAATCTTTATCAGATAACTGTCGGATTTTATTTTTCACCTTCCGGGTGTCAGAATGACATGAAACCTTAAATCTAGCCTCATAAAAATAATTCTGACATATTCCCAGATTTTCGAAATTTTCTGACACTGTGCATTTTCTGCTAAAATAACAGCCTCGATTCACACAGAAAATTCAAAATCTTCTGTTCTCGCTTCGATTTCCGCATGAGTAGTTCCCCACTTATATTTTACTTCTATAAGTCCAATAAAAATAGTATCTCACACTATTTTTATTTATTTTTATCCTTATTTTAAAATTCGGTATGCTACATACGTCTTCGACCCGACTCATATGTTCGATGCTACACCTGTGGAGTTGCGGGATGATCTGAGCTTCGAGGAGCTACCAGTGAGGATCTTGGCTCGCAAAGTGCGGAAGCTGTGGAATCGTGATATTCCGTATGTGAAGGTTCTTTGGACCAACCACGGAGAGCGAGAGGCCACTTGGGAGCTGGAGAGCACCTTGCAGTAGCGCTACCTCCATGTTTTTCAGATGGAGTCGTGAGGTATGTTATCGCTTTTGAGTTTCGCGGACGAAACTCCTTTCTAGGAGGGGTGAATGTAACAAACTGAACCTGTGCAAATTGCGAGGTTCGAGTGTTTGATTTGAGTTTCGAGCTTTTCCACACCTTATGGAGGGTCGTAGACGGTGTTCTGACCCGTAGTTCGAAATTTCCGGTGGGTTTGACTTCATGAAATCGGGGCAAAATGGCCTCTATGTATATTATACTTGTCGTAACGTCAATTTGATTGCATATTCATGCTAAATGGGATTTATGTGAATTTTAGAATACTTAAAATGCATGTGTTTTGTATAATAAAAATTTCACTCTATATATAGTAGAGCTATATGTATATGCTGCATGCATGTGGAAAGTGGTTCCCTATACGAGTTGGGAACATGTCTCTTATGAGAAAAAGGACTAGAATTACATACTTGTGAACATAATCATCATGCTCAGTGTCACGCCCCGGGACCAATACCAATTTGGGCCGGCCCGAGCACGTCAAACAGACGCCGAACGGACAGAATTTCCCCTGTCCGCCCAAGGCTCATCACATGTACAATTTCAACAAAGAAGTGCACTAGCGGAAACATACAAATACGGCTTACACGAGGGTAAGCAATAGCCTTGAGTGAAAGAAAGGAAACTAAACATTCACTTGTACTATGATTCAGTTTAGATCATATACATGAAATCCAACTTGTATATTTTTCAAATTCCTTACATTTCATTACATCATTTCTTTCTTACATCACATTTACCTCAAAAAGGTGCTTTACATTCTTTCTTTACATCACATTTACCTCAAAAAGGTGCTTTACATTCTTTCTTTACATCACTAATCATCAAGTACAAAAGATGATCACAGGGTACTTTACTAGAAAAGATAAACCCAACTCTGGTGGCCTCTGACTAAGGCGCGATACCTTTACCTCGGTCGCTCGCCGGCTCGCTCGGTCCGGGCTCTGTGGAAATAGTGGGGTTAGAACTACAATAAAGTTCCCAGTGGGTTCGGCCCCAACATCACCGACTTTCCCACTAGGACTAACTCAGGCATAATAGAAGAATAAGCTGCATATAGTAACCAATCTATACATGATGCTAATATGCCAGAACAATAAAGCAAGGAGTATGCTCAACATTAAACATATGCAGATTATGCAAGTTCTTTCATTCTTTGTCTTTACTCTTTATTCTTTGTTCTTTCTTCTTTGCTCTTTGTTCTTTAATCAAGGCTAACCCGGGGGTTTCGCCACATTGACTTGCTTCACATTAAGTCCATGATCGCAGGAACTCACCCGCTAGGATCGTCCTTCGGGTTTACTCCAATCCGTGATGCATAACTCCGGAGCGCATCGCCCGAGGGGGAGCGACCGCCCTCGAGCACGGAACTCATAGCAAGTATAATCGAATCCTTAACTCAAAGGATTTATAAGTTCAATCTTGACTTTACACTAGCTCTAGTGTTCTTTCATCANCTCGAGCACGGAACTCATAGCAAGTATAATCGAATCCTTAACTCAAAGGATTGTATGTTCAATCTTGACTTTACACTAACTCTAGTGTTCTTTACATCGCTTTTGTTGCAAACTCATGTAAACACATTCTTTACAATTCTTTACTTTTGCTAACTCTAGCATTTCTTATTCTTTTCATTTCTTTACTCTTGCTAACTCTAGCAATCATATCCTTTACATTCTTTACTTTTGGCTACCTCTAGCACTTCATGTTTTTTACTCCCCACATTACTTTAACTTTATCGAATGCCACTCGATCTATGTCATTGTGTCACTCTGTTCTTTTGCTCACTTTGGGTGCTCACTTTTCTCTCATGCATACACATAGGGTTTTAACATTCATAAGGTTCTCAACCATCACATTAAGCAAGTTGTACTCACAATCATGCAACATCATGTTTTTATCATTACTTTACCCTAAAATGCATGCAACAAGTATATACATATGCTCAATTGAATGACACATTAGGCACAGAGGGAAGTTCAACGAGTTTGAGAAGCACCACCCACCTCGTAGGCTTTCAAAGGTGCTCCGACGATTTTTTTGGAATTTTTAGGCTTCTCGTTCTTTACCTGCGGCAAAATAAAGCCCTATTAGGCCATTTTGCACATAACTTTTTATTGCCTTTTCGTATACTCCAACCGAGCGCACCAACGCGTTCGTTGGGTCCCAAATTAGGTTCTTAGAGGGTCAATTTCACTTAGAAACCCTCATGAGCAAAAGCCTCAATTTGGGTGCCCTAGCTCCAAAGCATCATCAAACCTAGGGTTTGATCTCATTGGGAAGCAATAGTAGCTTAATTATACTCTAAAAAGTCCATTAGAACCATTCTTAGCTCACTCCAAACTCTAGTTTGGATTTCACCATGAGAGGTGGGTTGAAGCTCACCTTTGAGCTTTTCTAGGTTTTGATCTCTAAAGAAGCAAAAGAAAGCTTCAAAACTCTTCAAACATTCCGTTAAAACCCATTTCTAGGTCATTCAAAACTCATTCTAGGGTTTTACTATACTAGGGATCAAAGCTTACCTCAAAGCTTTCCCTAAGTTGCTCCAAGGAGGAAGAAAAAGAGGTAGGCTCACTACTTGATCTTCTTCTTCACCTTCTTTTCCTTCTTTTCTTTCTTTCTTTCTTTCCTCTTCTTCTCCTTTGTCTTCTAGAGAGAGAGAAGGAGAGAAGAGAGTGTGACAGGGTAGGGAAATGAGAGGTGAAGGCTCTCATCCCACATAACAAAGCCCATATGTTGCAAAAATGCAAATAAGTCCCTCAGCTTTTATTCCATTACACTGCCCAAATTGGGCAGATTTCGCAGGCGGGGACCGGTCTCCCCGAGCAGGGACCGGTTCCCGAAGGTCCACCCTGCGCAGCCGGAGCTGCTGTGCGCAATGCGACCGGTCTCTCTCTGGTGGGACCGATCTCTCGGGGAGGGACCGGTTCCCGAGAGCTGGTTCTCATGGACTTAGCCGATTTTTCGGCTGTCTCATTTCTCACGCGTTCGGGGACCGGTCTCTCCCACCAGGGACCGGTCCCCGAGAGCTGAAAATCTGCAGTTTGTAGAATTTTGATTCTTTAGCTCTCGAAAACCTTCCACAACGCACTTTTACTCATTTTAACGCCTTCGGACTTTCCGAAGTGTACCATCCTCGCATTTTGGTCATTTTGACTAAAGTTCGATATTTATTTTCTGAATTTTTGGTATATTACACTCGGACTTAGTGAACAAAGTGCCATAAAGGGGCACCTGAACTAGTAAACTATGAAACTGCAACATAGAGACATAGAGTTTGGCCATTGTGACTTGATTATATTCCATATTTTAGACATGATGATATAGAAATAGGCCCTTGAGACATATGTTATATTCCATATTTTAACATGATGACTTCAGACTTGAGACGGATCTTACGCTTGCTGCCATTGTGCTTATTCGCACATGCTTGTGAGGGTCGCTCCCTACAAGCCGGCACTTCGGAGATGGCCATCGCGATACATATTCGCTGTGCGGGATTGGGCACCGAAGTGGATTGCCATGGGCAAGACTCATTCCTAGAGTGGGGATGTTGACTACCACGGGGCCATTAGGCTCGGCACCGGCCAGACAGCCTACGGGTGGGTCTACAGGCCAGACAGCCTTCGGGCGGGTCTTCCAAGATTTAACTTTAAGTAGTTAACATGCCAAGTAAACATTGACTAGAATAGTAAACAATGACATTTTACTATTACATTGGGGACATTACGATGGTTGTTTACTCGTGCATTTTCATGATAGAATAGCTTTCTTACTTATACAATTCCATGCTAAGTAGAGACATCATGTACTTTGACATCATTTACTTGTCGTATATATCACTTTTGCTTATACTCGTACTTATCCCTTTTTGTAGCTTTTGGGCCTAGTGGCGC
This sequence comes from Ananas comosus, assembly GCF_001540865.1. Classification (NCBI taxonomy): domain Eukaryota; kingdom Viridiplantae; phylum Streptophyta; class Magnoliopsida; order Poales; family Bromeliaceae; genus Ananas; species Ananas comosus. Next base: position 10,283 of record NW_017891428.1, on the reverse strand, counting down.
ATTTCACTGAAGTCAGTAATTGCCCACTGGGAATTATTATTTAGTAGTTCTCACACCCCCTATTTTATGATTTTATTTCAGAGCCTTCGGCACCGGCGGAGGCATGGGATCGCGGCAAGGGTGTCGCCTAGCTAGATAGCAGGGAGCTACTTGCTCTTAGGTGGTTACTCTCTTTTTTGTGTTTTTGGTGAGAGAGAGATTTTGCACCATGTATAGAGCCTACCTATGTACTCTTTTTAGCTCTTATTTTGGAATATCTATTGTATTACTTATGACTTTTATAGTGGATTTGGATTTCTTTTACCTTACTATGTTGTAGAAATCTAGATGTACTTTGCTCTGATATCGCTAGATCTCCTCGTATTATTGCTTTATTTATCGCATTGTTGTAGACGCCTTGTATGTTTTTGACATATGGCGGGTCTGGGCACGCGCCGGGCGGGCTTCTGCTGGGCCCCGGGGCGTGACATATATCTAAGCATATAACCATATGTCCAATAGTATGCACCAAGCATGTCCAAGGAATCCAACTACTATAAACTAGCTAGTAGTGATTGTCATATTAATGGTTCAATGTCATTATCCAATCTCAACTTGGGATCTACACAAATGTAGTCCGGCTTGTGCCGCCTAATTGCCCGTGGTAGTCCAACATTCTCACTCTAGGAATGAGCCTATCCCACTCGACCCAGTAGGCTACCCAATACCGCACAAACGAGCATATGTCGAGCAAGCCAACTCCGGAGTGCCGGCTTATGGGGAGCGACCCTCACAAGCATGTGCGAATGAGCACAAATGGCAAGCAAGCATGGTCATCATCGCAAGTACACGGTCATCATGTCTCCAACATGGTATAAACACTAGCAACCCAAAAGTCTAGTTCTATGTCACAAGATAAAGGTTCAACAGTTTACTAAATCTGATGCCACTTTATGACATTATAGTTTCCTATGTGAATGAATGTTCCAAGTCCAATGCCACTTTATGACTTTATGTTTTCTCCTATGTTTAGCATATGTTCATTGTTCATAAGCAAGTAAAAGCTTATCATTTCACTACACATAACATGATTTCAAACATATCATGAGGATGTCATACACTAGTAGGAGTACTATACATATAACTCTCTACTACATAGAGATGAAAAGTCATGACACATAATATATGCATTTTAAGCCTTCTAAAATTCACTTATGCTCTATCTAGCATGAATATGCACGAATTTTCACTTTACAATAAAGAATATAATATAGGGGGAGTTCACCCATTTCGGTGAGGTCAAACCCACCAGTAACTACTTGCAACCCTTTCGTTTGCACGAACGAAGGTGCCCACTAGTCTTCAACCTCCCTAAAAAAAATTCTAAGAGGGTTAGACGAAATAAACGAACACCTAAAGTGTTCATCTTTAACCAACCTAAGAAAATGGTCAAAACTCACCTCAAAAGATAGAAAACCCTCTTAAATCCCAAATGGAATGTAATATACCGAAACCTCGATAAACGAATATCGAACTTCAGTCAAAATGACCAAAGTGCGAGGTTGGTATGCTTCGGAAAGGCCGAAGGCGTCAAAAAGAGCAAAAGTGCATTATTGGGGATCTTCGAGAGCGTTGTGAGTGAAAATCTGCAAACTGCAGGTTTTCTGCTCTCGGGGACCTGTCCCTGATGGAGAGACCGGTCCCCGTACGCGCAGCGAGCGAGAAGAGGAAAAAATTGGCTAAGTCCTGAGAGTTTTGCTCTCAGGGACCAGTCCCTGTGGGGAGAGACCGGTCCCCGTAAGACTGGTCCCTTAGAGTGAGACCGGACCCATTTTGCGTAAGCTGCGTGGAGTGCTCTCGGGGACCAGTTGTCGTGCCCCTGGACCCAGCGTAGGCCTGCCGGTGCGTGCCCAGACCCGCCATATGCTTGTACATATAAAGCGTCTATAACAACAGAGATATGAAAGTGAGGAGAAATAGAGTCACTAGAAATATCAGAGCAACTAACAGCTAAAGTCTAATAACAAGTAGAGTAAAAGAACGTAATCCACTAAAGTAAACATGAAGAAGTACAATAATCATCTCAAAGTACTACAAAAATGGGGTGGTCTCTATACATGGATACAACTCTCAACCTCTCCAAAATAAAATAAAAAAGAGGTAGACCACTTATCGATCGTCCCTAGGCAACAAGCTAGCTCGAGGCGATACCCTTTCCGCGGTCCCTAGCCTTGCCCGGAGTGGAAAGCTCTGAAATAAAATCATGAAACAGAGGGCGTGAGAACTATAACTTATAGTTCCCAGTGGGCAATTACTAACCTTAGCACAATGCACCACTAGGCCAGAAAGAAAGAGGGTAAGTGAAAAGCAACAATAATAATAGTAATAATAAACAATAATAAACTGCTGAATTGAAAGCATGTATGAAATGCTATACTACTATGCCACAAGTAAATACGATGAATATCAATGCTATCAAGGTTAAGTATGCCAATGCAAGGTGAATTTGCTCCTTCACGGCTAGAAGTTTACTATGATGCGACAAGTAAATCTATCAAGTATACTACATGTCCCAATACCTCGAAGCCACACCATGAGTATGTCAAGTAATCCAACTACCATAATCTATCTGGTAGTAATTCACATTTAAGATTTGATGTCAAAGTTCAATCTTGTTTTAGAACCTACACGAGTATAGTCTAGCTTGTGCCGCCTAAGTATCGGTGGTAGCCCCAGCATTCTCACTCTTGGAATGAGTCTATCCCTCCCGACCCCGTAGGTTTCTCGATACCGCACGAGCGAGCTTAAGTCGCGTAGGCTAACTCCGGAGTGCCGGCTTGTAGGGAGCGAACCTCACAAGTATGTGCGAATGAGCACAAATGGCAAGCAAGTAAGTCATCGTCTCAAGTATCCAATCCTCATGTCTCTAACATGGTAAAAGTCACTAGTAACCGAACGGTCTAGTTCTATGTCTCAATGTGATGTTCCAACACTCACTAGGCTTAGTGCCTCTTTATGACACTTAAGCCTTGCTATAACTTAAGCACATTTCATATTCTATGTTCCGTTTATGACATTAATACTAAGTTCATTTATAGCCCGAGCTCAATGTCCCTTTATGACATTAGCTCAATCATCGTGAGATCTGCAAAGCATAGCGAAACATGCTACCCGCAATCCGCAAATCATTCGCCTAGCTTAAGAGAAGCTACTCGTCGTCGCAAACAGCGAACCAACAGGATGCCATGCAACTCGGCAAATAGCCGATCAAAGAATGAATGCAATGCACCGATATCAAACAATGAACAACTCGAACGCCGCAAAAGAAACTGATACTTGTAGTCTCAAACGCGGCCGCTGCCGCCTCCGTGGTCTGGGTTGCACACATGCGTGCGCTCGGGGCCTGTCGTGACCTCTCCATCTATCTCTGGACAGGTGGCCTCCCGGCCTGATAGTAAGCAGAAGGCGTCCCCTGGCTGGGACCCGGTAAAGCTGGTGCCGATGCTGAAGATGGCGCTGGTACTGAGCCCCTCGGGCAGTCCGACTAGAAGTGACCCTCCTGGCCACACGAGTAGCACCTGTCCCGACCCTGCGAGCACTGCCGTGGGTAATGACGACCACCGCAGATCACGCAGCTCAGAGTCTGACGACGCTCAGATCCTCCCTACTGAGCAGATATGCCCCGTCCTCGCGACTGGCTCCTATTCCAGGGATGTCTCGGCGACCTCCCAGAGTGCATCTGACTCGCACCCTCAGCCGCAGGCCGTTTGCACTTTCCTTTGTCCGAGCCTTCTCGACGCTCCTGCAAGTCCGCCGCACTGCTCTCCACGATGAGCGCGCGGTTTACCACATCTCGGTAAGTCTTAAGGTTGGAGACTTGCACCAACCGAAAGATCGACAGCCGAAGTCCTCGCCCAAAGATGCGAGCCTTATTCTCGTCGTCCCGCACAACAAAGGGCACACAGTGTAGAAGGCGAGAGAACTCTCTCTCGTACTCAGCCACGGTCCGATCCCCCTAACGCATCTCGCGCAGATCCTGCTCCATCTTCCTCTTAACACTAACGGGGAAGTAATGATCATTAAGAGTTCCTTGAACCTCTCCCAAGAAATTACTTCTAGGTCGGTGTTGGGATTATCCTGGATACCCAACCACCAGCTGTAGGCCTCGCCGTCCAAATGGTGAGTGGCGAGCCAAGCTCTGTCTCTCTCCTCCACGAAAGTGTCACGGAATAACTTCTCCATGTGCATCAACCACTTCTCAACGATCCAGTGGTCGGCTTTCTCTCCATCATAGATCCTGGGATCGCACCTCCTATGCTCCTTGAGGCGATCCATGAGCCGCTGCCGCTCTGCTCCCTCAACCATCACGGGGAAAATCGCCGCTGCTCCAGGCACCTGAGCTGGTGGTGCCGCAAATACCTTCTTCCGAGGTGCTACCGCAGGTGCCGTCCGCAAAGTGCCGAGTGCAGGGGACGACCCCGTCGGGGCAGCCGTCTCTACCGACGCTGGTGGTACAGGGACCTGAGTCTCCCTGGCAGCCGCCTGCTGTAATAGAAGGTCCTCTAGGCGCTGCATCCGTGCCTCCTGCTGGTGCGCCGCATCTGCATGCTGTCGAGCCGCCGCCACCTGCTACGTCACCAAGTAAGTGAGGGTCGCAAACTGGCTCCACAACTCATGGACCTCGCCGGATCCGGTGGTAGCGGATGTCTCCGCCTCCTCAACGGTTGCCGCATCGTACGCTCCAACAGACTTAGAGCGTGCAGTCGGCATCATCACATCAACATCATAAAAGCGCAAGTTAATAAGATCCACGCTATCGCAACCCCGCTCAAATACCAATTTTTCAAATTATGCGAAAGTAAGAAAGTGTCTTATAGTACTAACTCCCGATGTTACGTTGTCGGCCGCCAACGTAACCCTCTGCGAAGTTAGAAGCCATATACTTCAATCGAACTCCAACTTTTTGGATTTATCAAAGAAACCCAATCATGATACTTTCGCTTACAAATCAAATAGGCCTCGTGTCACGCCCCGGGACCGATGCCAATTTTGCCCGACCCGAGCACGTCAAACAGACGCCGAACGGACAGAGTTTCCCCTATCCGCCCAAGGCTCATCACATGCACACTTTCAACAATAGAGAAAAGCACTAGCGGAAACAAACACAAACGGCTTACACGAGGGTAAGCAATAGCCATTAGTGAAAGAAAAAGGAAACTAAACATTCACTAGTAATATGATTCATTTTTGATCATACACATTGCATCCATTTCTTACATTTAGGATTCTTTGCATTTCATTACATAATTTCATCATTTCTTCTTAACATCACATTTACCTCAAAATGAGCTTTACATTTATATTCTTTCTTTACATCACTAATCATCAAGTACAAATGATGATAAAAGGATGTCTACTTACAAAATGAAACCCAACTTTGGTGGCCTCTGTCTAAGGCGCGATACCTTTACCTCGGTCGCTCGCCGGCTCGCTCGGTCCCGGCCCTGTGAAAATAGTGGGGTGAGAACTACAACAAAGTTCCCAGTGGGTTCGGCCTCAACATCACCGACTTTCCCACTAGGACTAACTCAGGCATAATAGAAAGAATAAGCTGTATAGTAACCAATCTATAACATGATGCTAATATGCCTGAACAATAAGCAAGAAGTATGCTCAACATTAAATAAATGCAGATTATGCAAACTCATTCGTTCTTTGACTTTACTTTGTACTTTGTTCTTTATTCTTTGCTCTTTGTTCTTTGTTCTTTAATCTCAAGGCTAACCCGGGGGTTTCGCCACATTAACTTGCTTCACATTAAGTCCATCATCGCAGGAACTCACCCGCTAGGACCGTCCTTCGGGTTTACTCCAACCCGTGATGCATAACTCCGGAGCGCATCGCCCGAGGGGGAGCGACCGCCCTCGAGCACGGAACTCATAGCAAGTATGATCATATCCTTAACTCAAAGGATTTATAAGTTCAATCTTGACTTTACACTAGCTCTAGTGTTCTTTACATCACTTTATGTTGCAAACTCATGCAATTACATTCTTTACATTTCTTTACTCTTGCTAACTCTAGCATTCTTGTTCGTTACAATACTTGTTCTTATTGCCCCACTTTACTTTACTTTACACATTGTCATTTTCATCATTCTTTTCATCACTTTGGTTCTTTGCATCACACTAACTCTAGTGTCTCTTTACTTTACATTTTCAAATGCCACTCGATCTATGTCATAGTGTCACTCTGTTCTTTTGCTCACTTTGGGTGCTCACTTTTCTCTAATGCATACACTTAGGGTTTTGACATTTATTTGGTTCTCTACCATCATTATAAGCAAGTTGTACTCACAATCATGCTATCATCACATTCTTATCATTACTTTACCCTAATATGCATGCAACAATATATATTACACATGCTCAAATGAATGACACATTAGGCATAGAGAGAAGTTCAATGAGTTTGAGAAGCACCACCCACCTCGTAGGCTTTCAAAGGTGCTCCGATGATTTTCTTGGGATTTTTAGATGCTTCGTTCTTTACCTGCGGCAAAACGAACCCTTATTAGGCCATTTTGCTCATAACTTTACTTTGACTTTTCGTAACGTTAATCCGAGCGCACCAACGCGTCGGAAATACCCCCAATTAGGTTTTTAGAGGGTCAATTGCACTTAGAAACCCTCATGAGCAAAAGCCCCAATTTGGGTGCCCTAGCTCCAATGCATATCAAAACCTAGGGTTTGATCTCATGGGGAAGCAAAAGTAGCTACATTATACTCTAAATAGTCCACTAGAACCATTCTTAGACTTTCCAAAACCCTAGATTAGATTTCACCATTAGAGGTGGTCCAAGCTCACCTCTATAGCAAATCTAGGTTTTGATCTCTTTAGAAGCAAAAGAAAGCTTCAAAACTACTAGATATTCCATTAAAAACCATTTCTAGGTTCATTCAAACCCATTTCTAGGGTTTTACTACATTAGGGTTCAAAGCTTACCTTGTAAGCTTCCTTTTCTTGCACTAGGGAGGAAGAAGATGAAGCCCCTTGTGCTCTTTGATCTTCTTCTTCACTTTCTTCTCCTTCTTTTCCTTCTTTTCTTCCTTTCTTCTTCTTCTCTTTTGTCTTCTAGAGAGAGAAAGAGAGGAGAGAGTGTGAGAGGGAGTGGAATGAGAGGAAAAACCCCTCAGCCCACTAACATAGCTCAATGGGTTGCAAAAATGCTAATAAACCCCTCAACTTTTATCTCTGTGCACTGCCTGGACTGGGCAGTTTTCGCAGTTTTCGTGGGCAGAGACCGGTCCCCCCGAGCAGGGACCGGTTCCCGAACGTCCACCCTGCGCAGCCAGAGCTGCTGCGCGCGATGCGACCGGNGGTCTCTCTCTGATGGGACCGGTCTCTGGGGGACCGGTCTCTCAGGCAGAGACCGGTTCCCGAGAGCTGATCTTCCAGGACTTAGCCGATTTTTCGGCTGTCTCATTTCATACGCGTTCGGGGACCGGTCTCTCCCACCAAGGACCGGTCCCCGAGGTCTCTCCCACCAGGGACCGGTCCCCGAGAGCCGAAAATCTGCAGTTTTGCAGAATTTGATTCTTTAGCTCTCGAAAACCTTCCACAACTCACTTTTGATCATTTTAACACCTTCAGACTTTCCGAAGTGTTCCATCCTCGCACTTTGGTCAATTTGACTAAAGTTCGATATTTATTTTCTGAATTTTCGGTATATTACATTCTCCACCCCTTAGAATAATTTCGTCCGCGAAATTACGCATACCTTAACTCGTCGATTCGAATAAATGCGGATACTCCCTCCGCATGGTTTCCTCGAGCTCCCAAGTGGCTTCTCGCGCCGCGTGGTTGCTCCACTGGACTTTCACATATGGAATTTTGCGACTTCGTAACTTTTTAACTTCTCGATCGAGGATGCACACGGGGTACTCCTCGTAGGACATATCCTCACGTAGCTCCACGGGCTCATACTTCAATACATGTGCCGGGTTTCGGATATACTTTCGAAGATTCGACACATGAAACACATTGTGAACTCCCGCGAGTCTTGGTGGTAGTGCGAGCTTGTATGCCACCGCACCCACACGTTCCAATATCTCGAATGGTCCGACATATCGGGGACTCAATTTCCCACGGACCCCAAATCGTTTAACTCCTCGCATCGGCGATACTCTTAAGAATACACGGTCTCCAACCGCAAACTCTAAATCTTTTCTTCGCTTATCGGCATAACTCTTTTGCCGAGATTGCGCCGTCGCTAACCGTTGACGGGCAAGGCGAACTTTTTCTTCCGCCTCCCGCACCACATCTGGGCCAAGAACCGCTTTCTCGCCCACGTCGCTCCAATGGATAGGAGAACGACATTTACGTCCATATAGTGCCTCAAAAGGCGCCATCGCTATGCTTTCTTGATAACTATTGTTATAGGCGAACTCCGCCATAGGCAAGAAATCTTGCCATCCTCCTTTATAATCTAGCACACACGCTCGAAGCAAATCCTCCAGGATTTGTATCGTCCGCTCTGATTGTCCATCACTCTGAGGATGAAACGCCGTGCTAAAATCGAGCCGCGTGCCTAGCGCGTCTTGCAAACTCTTCCAAAAGTGGGATGTGAATCTGGGGTCGCGATCCGATACGATCGATACTGGAACCCCATGAAGCCTCACAACCTCGTCGAGATAAACTTGCGCTAGCTTGTCTCCCGACCACGTAGTATGTATCGGCAAGAAGTGTGCCGATTTTGTCAATCGATCCACTATCACCCATATCGCATCGTGTCCGCCTTGCGATCGAGGCAAACCAGTAATAAAGTCCATTGCTACATCTTCCCATTTCCAAACGGGTATCGGTAGACTTTGTAGCTTTTCCGCCGGAAATCGGCGCTCGGCTTTCACTTGTTGGCACGTTAGACATTGCGCCACGAACTCCCCAATATCTCTTTTCATACCTGGCCACCAATAGTGCTCTTTCAAATCCTTGTACATTTTAGTGCCGCCGGGGTGTATACTATAGGGAGATTGATGCGCTTCTTGCATAATCGCCCTTCGCAACTCATCATCCTTGGGCACACACCATCGATTTCGAAATCGAAGTGCGCCATCGGCTCCAACGCCAAAATCTTCGGCTTTACCACTGTCAACATCACCCCGAACCTTTTGGAGATAAGGATCCGAAGATTGTAACTCTTTGATTCTTTCCAATAGGGTCGGTTGCACAACCAGTGTGGCAAGTCTAGCCGGCACTCCCGGCGCTACCACTTCCGACCCGAATCGTTGCATTTCCTTTTGCAGTAGCGGTTGGGGCGTAATTGCCGTCGCTAAGTTCTCCGCCGATTTTCTACTCAAGGCATCGGCCACAACATTGGCTTTTCCGGGGTGGTATAGTATAGTGACATCGTAGTCCTTCAGCAACTCTAACCACCGCCGCTGTCGCATGTTCAACTCTTTCTGGGTGAACAAGTACTTTAGACTCTTGTGATCGGTATATACCTCACAATGCTCACCATACAAGTAATGCCTCCAAAGCTTTAGCGCGAAAATCACCGCGGCTAACTCGAGGTCGTGAATCGGGTAGTTCTTCTCGTAGCTCTTTAATTGGCGCGATGCATATGCAATGACTCGCCTATTTTGCATTAACACACACCCAAGACCAACATACGAGGCATCACTGTACACTACAAAGGTCTCTCCCGGAGTTGGCAAAGCAAGCACCGGGGTCGACGTCAGTCTGTTCTTCAATTCTTCGAAGCTCCGATCGCAATCGTCGCTCCAAATGTACTTTACTCCTTTATGCGTGAGGCGCGTTAGTGGAGTGGTGATTTTGGCGAACCCCTCCACGAACCGCCGGTAGTAGCCCGCAAGTCCAAGAAAACTGCGGATCTCTGCTACATTCGTCGGGCGAGGCCAATCCTTTATTGCCTCCACCTTCTTCGGGTCTACCGAAACTCCATCGCCCGATACCACATGACCCAAGAATGTGACCTCCTTTAGCCAAAAGTCACATTTCTTCAACTTTGCATAGAGCTTCTCTTGTCTGAGTATTTGCAACACAGCTCTCAGATGCTCTTCATGCTCCTCTTCACTTTTCGAATAGACCAACACGTCGTCTATAAACACCACGACGCATCGATCCAACAATGGCCTAAAGACTCGATTCATCAAGTCCATAAATGCTGCCGGGGCATTAGTAAGCCCAAACGGCATTACCGTGAACTCATAATGGCCATACCGCGTACGGTACGCCGTCTTGTGCACATCCTTCGGCCTGATCTTTAATTGATGATACCCCGA
>NW_017891427.1:0-18208 GCF_001540865.1 Ananas comosus | reverse complement strand
AACAGTTTTCAAAAGATTTTCTGTGGATTTTGCATCTTAGTATTTCAAAACCTGTTTCTGTGGTTGGAAATATTTTAACTGATAGATGTGGATTGATGTTTAAATATCGAATGTATAAATATGAATCTGTGGTGAATGGTGTATGAATATATATAACGGTTGGTTATTTGTATGTTCATTTGTTGTGGTTGTGCCTCGATGACTTCTTGTACTTGTGCAACGCCTTGCAAATACAGGGGAGACTCTGTCCGTGTGAACAGTGAATTTTCTGTATTTGTGGCGGATCTGGCATACTCTGGGGTTAGGTTTTCAAAAAAAAAAAATTCAGACGCTTTTCCGCTTTGTTTTAAACTGAAAAGGGACCCCGGGGCGTGACAGGTGATTTCAGAAAAAATGTATTGTTATTTTCTGTATTTCTCTGTTGGTTGGTTTTACTTACCTTCTTTTTCTTTTTTCTCCTTGGGTGTGTTTGTCATGAAACAGTGAGCATCATTCCATCAACGGCTACAAATGCTTGTTTGCCATAAATGGATTTTCTGGCCTTCGTTTCCGAAGGCATTTTCCGCCACTAGCTCTTGTATGACTGTTAATTTCGAGAGAACCATAATTTTCAGACGAATGTTTTAATACTGTTGTACGCTTAGTTGTCTGAATTCTTTGATTTTACTTGAAACTTTAAGCCCTTGTTAGTTTGTGCCTATGTTTTTGTTAGCTTCAAATTCCATCTTATTGAATGCGTTTGCTGAGTTTTTGCCATCTGTAAATACCTGCAGAATTTCTTTGGCAAAAAATGATAGAAAAAAGAATATTTAGTAGTAACTTTGTTTTTGCTTTTTCCCCTTTTTTTAAAAAAAAGGAAAGACAAGTTTACATCTGCAAAATTTCTTTGGCAAAAAAACGAAAGAAAAAAGAATATTTACCAGTAACTTTTTTTTGGCTTTTTCCTCTTTTTTTTGAAAGGAAAGACGAGTTTATATCTGCAGAATTTCTTTGGCAAAAAACAAAAGAAAAAAGTATTTACCAATAACTTTGTTTTTCGCTTTTCCCCCTTTTTTTCTTTAAAAAAAAGAAAGGAAAAGACAAGTTTACAAGTTAGTTGACAAAGTTACATTATAGAGAAGTCCATATGGTGCCACATTCAACCTCATAGAGTTTGAGGTTAAAAAAAAAGGAATAGAAAAGAAAAAAAAAGAAAAAAGAAAGAAAAGACAGCCAAGGAAGATTGGATATTGAGCTTATATAGTACTTGTTTTGTCTGGCTTCTGAAAAAGACAGTTTCTTTAATTGAGAAGTAACAGACAGGCATTCGGCAAACAAAAAGTGTGAAGCTTTTCGTATGACACAAGATATTTATGAAACACCTGCTTCTTCTGTAGTAGAAAGCAGTTTAGGATAACCCTTTCATAAAAAAAATTCCGTATAGTCAGTTTAGGATTATTTTGGAAAAAAATTCTGTATAGTCAATTTAGGATTATTTTAGATAAAAATTCTGTATAGTTCTTCTTTGAATGGCTCTTTTTGAACAACACTTTTGCAAAAGCTCTAAGTTGGAGCGTCTAGTTTTGGCGCTCCAAAGCTTAGTTTTGCTTCTCACCGCAGCAAAAGCTTGATATTTTTTGTTTGCAAATGCCTAGCTGTTGCTTCTTGGAGTTGCTGTGCAGTAGGCAATGCGCCAATCTGACAAGTGCATATATTTCTAGTCGGCTCACCATATGTACAAACGTAGTTCTTAATTGCCGCTAAATATTTTAACACAAGCTGATCACATTTTGTTGGCAATTGCAGTCGAAAGAGCCAAAAGTATTCGTACATGGGAACATAGAAGACAAGGGCATTGTCTCTTCAGATTGGTCAGGGTGCCCATAGAGATCAAAAGAAAGCATCATGTCTTTCCGAGGAGTCGCTANCCGATGTAACCCACCTCAAGTGCAATTTCCTGGCAGCGAACTCAGCCTCGGCCACCCGCGATGCTGCTGGATTCCTCAGGGACCACCTAGACCGGTCGCCGAGCTAAAACGACCAAAACATCACAAATCAGCCTAAGTTCACAGCAGCTGAAAGAGACCAAGTTTCGACCAAGCTAACCTCGTCCAAAAATTGCAAGTGAGGGCTCTGTGGAATCCTCTCGCAGTCTAGAATCCAATGAACCAAGTTTCGTCGCGATCCGACGCTCCTACGCGGAGAACGAGCCGAAATACTAACAGTCGACGGTAGATTCTGCGAAAACAGCACTTAAGCTCAAATCAACGATACCCGAAGTACTCGGAGCAATTGCGACCAAAATGCTCACCTCAACAGCGACAATCCTCGGCGCGATGTCCAGGACGGCGAAGACGCACCCTCGCCCGGCCTCTTCGCAATGCCCCGGCAACAAACGCTCGCTCGAACGGCTCGCGGCGCGACGTCGGCGAATCCCCGGCTCAACCGTACACCCAACCGGCCTAGAGTGAGAGAGAGAGAAGGGAGATGGTGAAAACTCTCTCTCTCAGCTTAATCCACAGTTAAATAGAGAGAGGAAAAGAGGGTGACATGAACGAGGTGGAATTTTACTGTTTTAGCCCTCTACCTACTCCCTTGTACCGGTACACGGGCTCCTGTACCGGTACAAGAGCCAACCCGAGAGCAGCTAAATCTGTGCGCGTAGCTTGTACCGGTACAGAAAACTCTTGTACCGGTACAGCAAGCATTCCCCGCGCTGGTTGTACCGGTACAACATAGTCTTGTACCGGTACAACAAGCAGGAAAATCTGCTGTTTTGCAGATTCCTTCGCTGAATGCTGCCCTCGCGTCGCACGGAGTCCGTTTTGCGTCTATTTGACGCCAACGCGACTCGGACTTGTCCCGACACTCTCCAGAGCTGTCGACAAGCCCCCACAGCCAGACACCAGGGTTCTCACATTTATTCTTCGCTTGATTTTTTTATTTATTTTTTGGGAATGATTCCTTGCTTATTTCCTTACTGCACTGAGGTTGGGGAAAGATCATGTAATATTCCTCTAATTTTACTTCAGAGTGATTCCAAATTAGTCTGAATGAATAAATTCATCACTACATGCTAGCATACAGATATAGTGAGATATACACAACGAAGCCACATTTCGATTGGTGATGTAAGGACTGAGATTTTTGACAGTGCTACTAAACTCTCTGTTGATGATGTTTATGTGTGTAATTTAATTACATAAGCACTCATCAAGTTTCGGGCGAAAATGNCTTTATGTAGAAAATTATCAAGTTCGTTGTATCTCTTTCTGAGAAGCCTGGTGGGTATGTTCGTAAACTCTACTTTATCCACCTGTTCTTTTCTATAAAAACTCATTGAAAATGTTATACCCATTTCAAGAAATAGTGTTAGAACATTGTTCAACGCTATGGCTCGACACAGAAATAGTCTACTTCCGTACCTGGATAGCTTACGTGACAAACGAACAACGGGAAGGAATCTAAGTGGGTTTATAAACTACAGTAGTAATAGTGAACTAACGGGATTTAAAAGTCTTAATTTAGGTTTTTGTAGAATTTGGTTAAGAGCTGCTCCTGGCCAACTATGTTAAAAGTGTATCGTAGCAGGATATCCCAGAACGTGTAATCATCTAGGATTTAATTGAACCTACAGAACCGATACTACTCGAAGTAAACTACGGGGTCTGTTACTGAGGAGTACTTCCTGGGTCAGTTACATCGGATTTTTTTTTTTGGGTAAGGTGTGGTTTACAAGGAGTTGTTAAAGACTTTGTTTATATATTCCTTGCCAATTTCGTAAAAGTTGTACCTGTTATTTAGAAAGGTAATTATCTCCGGAAGAGTAAATGACTAAATTGTTTTAATCGTTGAGGTAGCTCTATTAGGAACCATAAAGAGCCGAATAATTAGGTTGAAAATAGGTAGTAATCCTTAATATTGAAACTTATATATATATTTATTGGATATTTTCGTTGTTTTCTTTTATATCAATATTGTGAATACCTCGTGTATCTCGTAGGAGGACGTTCCTCACTGCAATATTTAGATCAGATCAAAAAGTTAAAAAAATTCGAGTGTTTCAATTTTTGGTTTACGTTTTGAATTAATTTCCTTTTTTTAATTATAAACAAGCTCCCGAAACGGTTTATCCAGTCAGCATAGGCCAAGAAAAAAGAGTAAGATTTTGAAACAAAAATGCGGCAAATGTGGGATTGAGTGAAGAGTAGGTAGTTTTTGAGATTATTAAGAAGAGTTTATGAAAATTTAAAATAAAAAAGAACGTGAAACAGTTTTCACTAGAACATATTTAACCTCCGTTTTATCAACTTAAAAATAAAAGAAACTTTAAAAACAGTAAATACTAAATTATATGAGTTTTATTTAAATTAAAGAAGTTTAATCCTTTTGAGGTTGTGCTTAGATCGGTGAAGTTAGCAACATGTAGAAATCGACTGAAATAGTTTATTAAATATGTTTTTATTGTTAAAGTGAATTTTAGGAAGAGTTTGTTACTATATATATATATATATAGACTTTTTTTTTATATTCCTTCATATACATGTTTTTGGGTAATTTTTTTGAGTTGTAACTCCTTTGATAAAAGTACTTGATGTACTTTAGTGTTATCACAGGAATCTTTTGATTGATTGAAATGTCAGCAGCACATAGATTAATCGTAGATCAAGTTGAATGAAATGCCAGTATCTCATTTGAATTGTTCGTAATTTAAATGAACTACGTTTATTTGTGGTCCTAGTTCGATCGAAGATGAAATCTTTAAAGTCTCCGGTTTTTAGTAATTTTTTAATGAAGTTTAACTTAGTACGTGAGTGGAACTCGTCGAGGCGGAGGTTTTGTGATTTGCTTAGCTGAACTAGTTCGATCAAGGAGTCTACAAGAAGCGAACGGTCTAC
Organism: Ananas comosus; assembly: GCF_001540865.1. Classification (NCBI taxonomy): domain Eukaryota; kingdom Viridiplantae; phylum Streptophyta; class Magnoliopsida; order Poales; family Bromeliaceae; genus Ananas; species Ananas comosus. Next base: position 13,331 of record NW_017891427.1, on the reverse strand, counting down.
TACCTAGCGCAACGATAACGCTTATTAGTTAGTGTTGTTGGTTTTACTACTTTGTAACTTTGGGTGTAGTTTGTACCTTAGAGTGTTTTGGGATCTAGATCCTCGTAGCTCTTCACCCCCCCATGGTACGCTTCCGCGACCGCTCGAGCGCCTCCAGCTCCCGCGTCTTCCCCGTGATCTCCGCCAACTACACGCGAACGAAGCTCGTCTCTCCCCTGCCTACCGCCTCCTTCTTCGCATCAAACCTCTAGAATCGCGCTTTCGCCCTCTCCTCCCGTCTCTGCGGCGCCTCCACGCTGCAGTTCTCCCTAGTGGAGCCGTTTGTTAGGAAGGGTCATACCGGTAGCACACGCTCCAACTCTCGTATCAATCAATTAAGCCTAAGCCGTTTTTAAGCCATGCCCATATTAAGCCTATTTTAAGCAAAAGATTAAAAATTTAAGCAACTTTTTTTCCGATTTTTTGTCTAAGCGGTTAATAAGCCTATGCACTAAGTATGCCTATAATATGCAAGTGGTTAATTTTTAAGCCCTAGTTTTTAAGCCGATAATTTAATTTAAAAAGAGGAGAGTTCTAAATACGATAATCGTATTTATGAGTATAAAAAAATTCTTATATTCTTATTTTTCGATGTTTTAATTTGATTAATTCATTTTTTTTTATCATTTGATATAATACGGAGTTTTATTTCTTTATTAATTCGTTTATTCTCTAGTTCTATCAAGTATAAATTTACATTTTCGAAGGTTGAAAACGAAACTTCTTACTTTTGAGTTTATCATGGACCAGGGTTTCAATACAAAGTTTTTAATTCATCTTTGGGGTCACTCAGTTACCAGGTACTTTCTGGTGTTGTTTTAAAAGGAAAACGTTCAGAGCTGTTTCTAGTACTTTAACTAATCCATATTATGTTCTCAAGGACCAGGGTTTCAATTAATTCTAATAAATAAATCGTGATACAAACCCAGAAGAAACACGTATTGTCTCTTACCTGTGTAAGTTAAATTCGTGAGCTCCGCGGTAAACACATATTTTTTCATAGGTAGTCTACCTGATTTTCGAAGGTTGAAAACGAAACTTCTTACTTTTGAGTTTAGCATGGACCAAACATTTCTTGGTGGGCTAATGACTAGATAGCAACCTATCGCCTTCGCCGTCGCCTTCTCCTTCGCCTTCTCCTTCTCCGCTGCTCCTCCCAAAGCTAAAGACTTCTCACTTCTTGGGCTAGAAGCTAGAAGCTAAAGACTTCTCCTCCCGAAGGCTACCGCTAGCGGCTCGCCGGCCTTCCCTTCTCCCTCTGGCGGCGTCCCCAGCTACCGTCCCGGCGTCGGAAGGCACTTCTTTACCATTATCCTCTTATGAAGCTAAAAAACTGATAAAAGAATTGGGTCTTGGGTATAAGAAGATTCATGCTTGTAACAATGATTGCATGTTGTATTGGGGTGAAAGGGCGAATCAAGACTCTTGTCATGTATGTGGTTCTTCATGATGGGTCAAAAATAAAGATTGTGACACTAACTTTTTGAGTAAAAAGGATAATATGCTCAGTAAAGAAAAGGCAGTCAAGGTATTGCGCTATTTTCCTCTTATTCCACGATTAAAACAACTTTACATGTCATCAAAGATCGCTGCCTCTATGAGATGGCATATTGAGGGACGCACAAAAGATGGAAACTTACGACACCCAACAGATGGCTTAGTATGGAAATCATTTCTCTCGTTATCCAGATTTTGCTTTTGATCCTCGCAATGTTAGGCTCGGTCTCGTTAGCGATGGATTTAATTCATTTCGAACAATGAATTCCACTTATAACCACTTGTCCAATTCTGTTGATTCCATATATTACCACCATTGTTGTGCATAAAACGATCATTATTTATCTTATCTATAGTAATTCCTAGTGAAAAAGGTCCTGGTAATGATATTGATATTTATTTGCAACCTCTAATAGAAGAATGAAAACAGTTATGGGAAGGTGTTGAAGCTTTTAATGCTTTTAGCAAGCAAAATTTTAATTTGCGAGGAGCTCTTCTTTGGACGTTTAGCGATTTCCCAGCATATGCCAACCTATCTGGTTGGAGCACTAAAAGGCGCGTTGCTTGCCCTTGTTGTGGAAATTCAACTTATTCATGTTGGTTAAAGCATGGGGAAAAGTTTTGTTACATGGGTCATCGCCAATGGTTGGACAAACCATCTTTTTAGATTTCAAAAGAATCAATTTGATTGAACTATAGAGTTGCAATATGCCCCAGTTCCTCTATCGGGAGCTACTAGAAGGCATTAGCTTTGTGTATGGAAAAAAAATCAAAATCATTCTAAAAAGAGAGCAATCAACAACCCTATATATAAAAGAGTAGTGGAAGAGGAGGTGGATACTTAATATCTGTAACGCCCCAATAGTCCCTGATTTCGATTGGTTTATATGAGGCCTACACGCTTGTAAGGTATCGGACTTCTAAAATCATGAAGTTACGGTGTACATTTGGTTGGAAGACCATTTGAAAGGTTCCGGTGAAGTTCGGTGAAGTTCGGAAGCATTTGGGCGATTTGGTGCGTGTAGGCGCGGAAACGGAACCCGGAAGGCTATGTCGGGCCATGAGCTAAATCCGGCATTAGCGTGGATGAAAAGATGATGAAAACATGCTTGAAAACATGTTTGAAGAGTCTCGGTTCGATTTGAAACGAATCGGAGGTCAAACGAGCGAAAACGGGCGAAAACGGAGAAGAAACGGTGAAAAAGGCTGAAATTTGGCTAAGTCCTTGAGGCTGAGTACTGGACCTTCGGGGACCGGTCTCTCACCACAAGGACCGGTCTCTCAGGGACCGGTCTCTCACCGCAAGGACCGGTCCCCGAGCGCGAAAATGCCCATTTTGGGCTGTTGCGAGAAATGCATTGTTGAGGGGTTTTTATGCAATTTTGCACTAATGAGAGTGTATAGAGAGGGTTCTTTCTCTCTTTCTCTCATTTCCCTCACTCCAACACCACCTCTCTCTCTCTCTAAACGTGAAGAAGAAGAAGAAGAAGAAAGAGGAGAAGAGAAGAAAGGAGAAGAAGAAGAGGGAGGAGAAGAAGAGAAGCATCATCACCATCATCATCTTCTTCTTCCTCTCATCCTTGGAGCAACCTAGAGAGGTAAGCTTGATACCCTCTAATGGTAGATTTCTAGAGTTTGATCCTAATGCTTTAGAAATGGGTTTAGTAGCCTTCCTAGATGCTAATAAGATGGATTATGCTTAGATCCAAGGGTTTAATGGTGGATTTTTGCATAGTAGCAAATCTAGGGCTCAAAATGCTATTTTTGCAAATAGATGGGTTTGATCTAAATTGGTTGTATACAAACCTAATTGATAGGTCACTGAACGCGTTGGAAGCGACGGTTTGGCAATCCGTCGAGCCGCTACAAAGATATTGAGGATCGAAGCCGTTAAGGTACAGATTGCCGCAGCTCGCGGCGAAAGCTTCCAAAAATCATGGAAATGGAACCGTAGCATCGTGGTGTCGGGGAATAAACTCCAGAACAGACGGATCGCGGATAGGAGGTCATTTGGCAGTCGCGCTTGAGTTGGGTCGAGCCGTGCGGCGTGCGCCGCAGGAGGCCGATTGCGAGTGACGACGAGCAATCGGAACGCTATAAAAGGTGGGTGGTGTCCATCCCGAATCAATCGGGCTCCCTTTTATGTCTAAGTTTTTATATTGATCAAATTGCATATTGACATGTTGACATCTTGCATTATAGGGTGATAAATGATGGTTTGATTCTACACCTTGCATGTTCTTTGGTAGAATAATGTATTTGGCTTAGTACTTATATCTAGCATGCTTGAGGTTTATATATGTGATGTGGAACCCTATAATGAGATGACAAGTGAGGATGGGAATTTAGTAATGTATTGGCTATTGCATTGGAAACTTGTAAAGAACGAGTGGCATCTAGTTGATAGTAAACAAAAGAACGAGTGACATATGTGAGTCATAGTGTATATGAAACCTATGGACTATATGATGATTGTAACCCTAGAGGACAGGGTATCCTCGAGCTTAGAGGATTGGATCATGCTCACGGTCTGTTAAATCTTGTGATGGAAGCCCCACACAAGTAGTGCGCTCCGGATGTTGGTCACGCCAGGGATTGCCTATTTGGCCCCGCCAGACGGTCTCGGGTTCGTAGTGCGAGTTAATCCTCCCTACGTGTCGAGATGGCTAGTGAGCTGTAGGCGAGCCTCCGGATAAGCCATGAGATTAATGAACAAGTAAATGAGGTAAATGAACGAGTGAATAGCTTCACCTTTGGACATGATAACAGGTTAGTTGCTTACCTATTTCATTGGACATGCATTCATATACTTATGATTGGGCATAGTAGAGTAGTTTTACTTCTGTCATTTACCGCTTTCCTTATCTATCTATCTATCGATTATCTACTTGTGCCCAACTTGGACCTAGTGGGGAGATCGGCGGAGTCGGCGGCCGAACCCACTGGGAACTAAGGAAGTTAGTTCTCACCCCCATTTTACTACAGGGCCGAGCGCGAGTTCACACGGCGAGGATCGCGGTAAGGGCTTAGCGCCCTAGTTGCATTAGTCTACTTTCCTATTTCTGCATTAGAGTCACCTTTTATGCTTTGAGAGTAGATGATGTATAGGATGTGAGATATTCTGGAATGAATGTAAGCTAATGTTTATATTTTGGAAGTTCAATGTATAATCGAATTGTATTATAAAGGCTGAATGAATGTAATAGATAGATACTCTCTCTTTATCATTACTTGTATGTTCTATACTTGTATCTTGCTCTTGGTCGTTTTGCACTGATTGTGCTCTCATTGTAGTTATTGATTGTGTATGTATTCAAGTTATTTTCCTGGGAACTTGTTGTACACAATCTCGTTGTTAGCCTTGGGCGGACAGGGGAGGTGCTGTCCGTTCGGCGTCTGTTCGACGCGCCCGGGCCGAGCCAAATTGGTAGCGGTCGCGGGGCGTGACAACGCTAGTGATAATAACTGGGCTTAAGCATTTTGGGCCGGTGGTTTGGGCCCAACGAGTTATTATTGCTAGCGGGTCGGGTTGTTGCAATTGGTATCAGAGCCAAATACCAGCCGGAAGTGTGAGAGCTAAGTGCTATGAGGGACGAAGTACTACACCAACGGATTTGATGGGAGCCATCTCTTAAACCCGTAGGAGCTACCTCTAGAATCTCATATCGCCTGGTAATTCTGGTCCTGGTTTGTCTGCCTGTGATATGGTTTGGACCCGACGAGAACGTCATGGTCTAAACAGGGGGAGTTTGTAACGCCCCAATAGTCCCACATCGGATAGGATACTGATTTCGATTGGTTTATGTGAGGCCTACACGCTAGTGATAATAACTGGGCTTAAGCATTTTGGGCCGGTGGTTTGGGCCCAACGAGTTATTATTGTTAGCGGGTCGGGTTGTTGCAATTGGTATCAGAGCCGAATACCAGCCGAAAGTGTGAGAGCTAAGTGCTATGAGGGACAAAGTGCTACACCAACGGATTTGGTAGGAGCCACCTTTTGAACCCGTAGGAGCCACCTCTAGAATCGCACATCGCCTGGTAATTCTGATCCTGGTTTGTCTGTTTGTGATATGGTTTGGACCCGACGAGAACGTCAGGGTCTAAACAGGGGGAGCTTGTAACGCCCCAATAGTCCCACATCGGATAGGATACTGATTTCGATCGGTTGATATGAGGCCTACACGCTAGTGATAATAACTGGGCTTAAGCATTTTGGGCCGGTGGTTTGGCCCAACGAGTTATTGTTGTTAGCTGGTCGGGTCGTTATAATAGATTAAGCATAAAAATAAATAAATACACAAATTTTCGACTGGATAACTAATGCAACGACCCGACCCGCTAGCAATAATAACTCGTAGGCGACAGAATATTTCCCCAGTCTCTCTCGCTCGAGCTCTTCTCTCTCTCTCGATCTATCGCTCATATTGCTCTCTCTAGCTCGCAGGCGACAGAAACGATTGAGGTAAAAAAATGGGGGGAAAGAGTGAGGGGCCAGAAAATGGGAGTGAGGATAACACCATTTTTTTTTTTTTTTCCAAATGCAACTTAATATGAGCCTTTGGATCACTCAGTTGTAGGATGTACAACCCAATATGGGTTGTACCAGTAGCATAGCTCTTTCAACTTTCCACTGCAACAAAAGTATATACACTTTTCCCTTTGCACTTCCTGCTCGCTTTTAAGTTGTTGACCAAGTTTTCTTCATAGATTATATTTCAGAATCCTCATTGGCATCTTTTATTTTCAAATCAACATGGCAATAAATATTACTAGGATAAAACTTTATATAATCAATCATACTTTTACTTTTGTTACATTTCACTACATTCTCTTTTGGCTTACACTTTACAAGCCTTGAAAAGTTAACCCCGCCATGAATTTAGGGTTTCAGAGCGCTAAAACGATCGAGTTTTACAACAGTCAGAGACTAAATTAGAATTAGAATGCTGCACTAACAAGAATTAAAATAAAAGCACCTCAGTGCATTATCAGCTACACTCATCAACAACCCGGCGCACTTTACCCTTTTGTTAATAAAAATAATGGGTCGATCTGGCGCACTTTACCCTTTTGTTCATAAAAATAATGGGTCGATCACAATTTCAATCACTGAAGATTGACCCTCTCTTCACTTTCATCATCGTATTGTCAATTCTAACAATTTAATCCATGGAGTTTGTTCTGCATAAGAATTAAGTCATACCATCTACGATACTTGACTTTTAATTCTGAAATTTGCAACTCTAATGACCAAATGGAAATTGGGATCAAGTTTCAAATACTAAATTGTCAAAAATAAAATGAGGACAAAACTGAAATCAAACCAACCTTCGGAGAATAAATTATACAATTGAAACTTTAAGAACGAAGTTAAAATATAGGTCAAACTTTCGGGACAAATTTGCAATTAACCCCAAAAAAGTACCTTTGCAAGGGTATTTGCCGATAGCGGGGCAATGATCATAATGTCTGCCCATTTCCTCAGCTCAATGTGGAGTACTCCATCTCCTATCTTCTTCCAACTAGACCATTCATCATCATCAGTGAAAAGCATCACATTGCTTGGAAGTGCCATTTTATCTATGAAATGTAAGGCTGAATTGGTTGCCACTGCCCTAACTTTGGCCCACTCAGAAAAAATCCGACAAAGGCTCTTAAATTTGATCGCAGCCACACTCCCAGAAGCAGCGAGGAGGATCCAAGGTTTGGTGGATTCCTTATTTATCGTGCTTCCAGGTAAAATCTCTTGATTGGCCATCAATTCTTAGCTGGGACAGTTTTTCTTTGGCTGAAAATTGACAAATCAAGATAACAATAAGGTGTAGCTAACCACGGCTAGGAAACTTCCAATACACTAAATAAGAAAATGAGGATTACAGTGACCAAGAATGAGAATTGTTTATCTACACAAAACATTGTTATAGCTAAGTAATACATAATAGATAATTATCAATATCAAGTTTTAAGAGCAAAGCAGTTTCTCTAAACAAGTGATGACCGTCAAATTCCTACTAAGAATTTACTTACAAACATGCCTCCTATGCACACAGAAAGCAGAAAAGAATTATATTACCCATAAACCCGAGATTTAAGATACGCACTTAGTGAACAGTGCCTAAATAGTAACTAATATTTTCAATATCAGTATAATAACTAGTGGTTCGAAAACTTGGTTGCAGTTTAGGCCATCGCTATTGACAATTTACGCATTGATAAAAGGTCATCAAATATTTCACAATGATTCTGAAGAACAATAGAAATCTTAAGTACATAAACGATAACTGAGAAAGCTAACTTTCATAGCGCCATCTAACATAGAGAGAAAATCATTAAATATATAATAGATTCATAAAAGATAATAATTAATATATTAAAATTAAATCCTATGAGCTAATTACATTCAATTTTGATTGGCATTGTAAAACTAACCTTTCTTAGACCCAACCTAAACAATATTGAAGTCTTTCGGTTTAGAACATTTTCAAACCCGCATTTCCAATCAGCGCCAACTGAAACTAAAACAATTTCGTTCAAATTCGAATTTCGTAAGAAAACAAAAGGAATAATACAAGGTAGCAAGAGAAGCACAACATGTAGCTTGACACCAAGGAAATTTACAGCATAACTCATTTACTCGAGTTCATTCACATGATTGACAAGCTCATAGATCTTTAAGTTCACCAATATTTCAGTTACTCAACAAATACATTCCTTTGGTTATAGTCAACTTAATAGTCCCATTTTCCAAAATCTTTGTTACTAAACCAAAAAAAAATTGCTGCATTTTATTGTAGCTTTGACTAGTCAAAAGCCACTGAAAATAAATGGAATGCAAGTTATAGATATAATAATTTCACACGTCGATCACATATTGTCGGATGCATCAAATAAGTATCAAACAACTCTAAAAATTAGTCAAACACCTGGATACTCGAGGGGTACTTAAGGAGGGGTGCTTAGTTCTGGATGTATTCATTCTCAAGTAGGCTATATCCAAAAACTTGTTATTATTCTATACATTATCGCACAATGCATTTGGATGAAACTCCATCCTATGTTCACAGTCAATAAAAACTCTAGACGAATGTTGAAACGCTTCGTCTTGTAGCTTCATACACAAATCTCAATATCTTATTCTATTTTGAAAACTTTTTTCACAAGTACTAATAGCATATATTATAAAGAATACTTTTTTTTAACCATACTTTACATATATCTTGTTCTAATATTTTGCCGCATCAGAGTCGCATTCCATGCGACGTAGACTCTAAAGCATGACACAGAGCAGTCAAACAGTTCGGTTCCTCTCATGAAAAGCTGGTTAAAATATTATCCAACACCAAACAATGACTCCATTATCTTTCCTAATTTCTCACATCACCAACTTGTAGATCGTAGAGAAGCCCAACATTTCTGGCAACTTAAAAACAATCAAATTGATAGATAAATCGCAAGAAACAAAAAATAAAAAAAAAGCCTAAACTTCGTAGAGACAAAACCTCGATTGGCTTCGTCCCGACCTTTTTCAATGCTGTGAGAAATCTCAATTTAGTGATGAACTGTGACTACGAGAGAGAGATGGGGAGTACCTCGGATCAATAGAGGAGCAAGGGTTTTGGAGTTTCGATGCCCTAGAGAGAGAAAATGAGCTAAATGATGCGAGAGAGACCGAAAGAGACAGAAGGTTTGGTGGGGGTGTCGTTAGAGGAGAAGAAGGGGCGAGGAGGGAGGCGCGCGATTTTCGGGCCCTAGATTGAAGGGCGCTTCCGGCCCGCTTCACTCCCGAACCGGAAAAACTAAAAATTGGTGAACCCGAGATCTATAGAGGTATGTATGAACCAAATCGGGACTGTATATATTGATGAAGGGCTTTTTTTTTTCTTTTGTATTTGGCCTCCTCAAAAAAATTTTTTACAAATAACCTCATCAAATTTATAATTATAAATTTAGCCCTATCCCAGTCACACAGGCGCCACATCAGTACCACGCAAGCAGGAGGGTGTTAAGTTAAACACGGTGAATCATTCGCCGTGTTCAAACAATACATATATTTTGTCTAGACGCGAAGAATCATTCACCGTGTTTTGTACTAACATTAGAAAAGAGAAAATGGGGAATAAGAGGAATATAAATATGAAAAATATCGTGGAGTATGCTTTATTGATGTTGCTTGCACAAGAAACACACTGGGTATGCTTGCTGAATTAAAACCTATCTTATTTTTTTTTTTTTTTTTTAAGACTAAAATGCAAAAAACCCTCTTGAAAAGTTTTCCAATTTGAACGTTGCTCCCTGAAGAATTAATACCTATATTTAGATTTTTACCACCAAATCCTTGTTTGTGATAATTTTTTTCCTGAAAACTGTTAGAAACTATTTAAATATCAGAGTAAGTCTTGTGTGCTATTAGGAGCACGGAGGCCTCCGTACTCCTAAGCCGTTTCGATGATGGTGCTTCCGAATCGACGACCGACTCCATTAGACTTAATTTAGCATATTTGAAGTATCTAGAAAATAAATTTTGCGATTTTTTGATAACTTTTTCCTCTATTGACATGGTGTAGCATGCTACAGGCCAGCTGAGTTTTGTTGTTCGAAAGAATTTTCGGATGCAAATCATGTCTTATATCCATAATCTTTAAGTCAAGACGTGATCCGAGATTGTTTTTCGTGCTCCCATTGAAATTCAATATAGTTCCAATGATTATCACAAACGTTCTTCTCAACATGCATCAAATCAAGATTATGCCGAATAAGATTATGCTCCTAATATGGTTGATTAAAGAAGATGCTTCTTTTCTTCCACGCCTGTTGTACTACACCATGTGTTGCTAGCTTTTATGTTCCATCATCATTCTCAACCTCCTCAAGGTGATGAGCATCACCTATGAAATCATCTACATCCTCAAATAACATTGCTTGATATGCAACGACCCGACACGCTAGCAATAATAATTCGTTGGGCCCAAACCACCGGCCCAAAATGCTTAAGCCCAGTTATTATTACTAGCCTGTAGGCCATCGGGTCAAATCACAGATAGACAGACCAGCACCAAAATTACCAGGCGATATGAGATTCTAAAGGTGGCTCCTACGGATTCACGAGGTGGCTCCCACCAAATCCGTTGGTGTAGCACTTTGTCCCGCATAGCACTTAGCTCTCACACTTTCGGCTGGTATTCGGCTCTGATACCATTCTCTGTCACGCCCCAAATCCAAGGCGTAACAAATGCCGCATACCTGCTAAACTAGCAAATATGTAAGGCTACAGAATCAGACGGAAGCTAGCAAAAAGATGATTACCAATTTTTTTCACTAAATCCAAAGAATCATAAGATGAGAATAAGAAATTGAATTTCAACTAAAATCAAACAGAATTCCAACATCTATAAAAATAAAGCTTACTACGAATCACAAGAGATATTCAATCTACAAAATACCATAAGTGACAAAAGTGGGTACGAAGATATAATGAAACAAAATAGATAACAAACGATCATAGATAATTCGAAAATACTAAATGTAAAAACAAAAGGGACTAAAATCAAAACTAGCTACGTCTAAGGTTCGCTTAGTCTCAGCCCCACCCGGTAAATCAGTCTCGGTACCTGGGTAAGCAACCATACACCACATTAGTCGGATTAAGCATACAATACAAATAAACAATTTATTACAAAAATTATTTCAAACGACTAGTTTTTAATTTGCAAAATTTCAGAAAACAAGAATTATCAAATTTAAAATTCAGATCAGATTGAACCTATAACTTTACAAAATATTTCTCTTTAAGAAAATAACGAAATAAATATTAAGTCTTCGGCAACTAACTATATCATATGATTCGTTGGCGAGATCCAGAGGCACCTGAAGGCGCAAACAAAACAGAAGCACCCGAAGGTGCAAACAGAACAGAGGTACCGAAGGTGCATGTACAAAACAGAGGCACCCGTAGGCGGAAACAAAACAAAAGCGCGAATAGGCGCAAGCACCCGAAGGCGCAATACAAAGACGAAGCTCGCTTCTATAACAAAATACATGTCGACATGGCCAACATTAGCATAGCAAAATACTAAGAGACATTATAGTTCAAAATTATCCAGTCACTAATTTACGGAACATATTATCAAAATTCAAAATTTTCTGTTAAAAGAATCTTTCAATCATAATTGAAGCTCAGTTTACAGAAATATTTAATATACACTTAACCTTTAATTTTGAAAACTACAAAATAAGAATTTTCACACAATCAAAGTATTTCCTAAATTATTTTATGAAAAACTAACGGGTGTCCGGTCGCTTACCTCAAAAGCAGCTTCTAAGCTAAGAAGTTATCCAATCGAAAATTACACGAAATCAATCGTCGAAATCTAAAATAGAGATATACGATTCTCTATAAGCTATCTCAAAAATGAAGTTACAAAAAGGACACATATATATATATAGAAGATAAGCTTATACAAAAATTTAAATTTCGGAAAGGCTTATATAGGTTGACTAGATTGATTACAATTGTATACAAATAAATCGGGATGGAGCACGAAACAGGTTTAGAATAATGAACTCGAAGAAACTGAGTTAACAATCAAGAGAATGGAGAATTTCAAAGATTAAACTATTCAAATAAACACGATAACATGAACGAAATTTTAAATAATAAACGAAGGATTTAATACTCGAAAGAGAAGGTTTTCAGATGCTGAAATATTGATTGAAAATTTACAATTAGATGGGATCGAAATTAGGAACAAAAACAAAGTTCACCCTCTCTTAGGCATTTTATCGAACATGTAAGGAGCATTACAAGAAGTATGTGGAATATGGAGAATTTATATAACTAAATAAGATAGGGATACAAGATAAAATGATAGTTCAAATAACACATATTTAGATTAAAGCAAATCAGATTTTGATAGTTTTAATTCCAATCATCAAGAGAAAAGTATTCAAGAACAATCATTTAATCATGAACAAGAAAGTTGGATGATTTCAAGATTTAGTGAAAGAGATAAAAGAGATTAAAAAAAAAGAACCTCTTCAAAGATGGAGACGACGATGACGAGATACCGTCGACGATGAACCAAAAATGCCAATAGAGATCAAACGAAAGGGTTGCGGCAGCGGCAGCCACGGATAACGGCGACGACGGTAGGGATTGGATGGCGTCGTGCATGCACGTGCGGAGCGACAAAGGCGTACGGACGGAGTGCACGTGCGGAGCGACAAAGGCGTACGGACGGAGTGAAGGAGAAAAGAGAAAGAGTCGTGCGGGACGGGAAAAGAGAGATTGATCGGATGAGGGTTGGCTAGGGAAAAATTAATTAAGTTAGGTACTAATTAGATAAGAAAATGCCGCCGAGTCCCTCAAAGATTGAAAATTACGAAAATGTTCAAACTAACAAGATAGGAGTCAAAACAAGAGGTTTAAAAGTATGGGGTGTTACATCCTTCCCTCCTAAAAGAAGTTTAGTCCTCTAAACTAAACATATCTTAGCTCTCGAAGGACTAAGGATACTTCATCCTCATCTGCTCCTCGAGCTCCTAAGTAGCTTCCCGCTCAGAATGGTTGCTCCACTGAACTACTAGCATAAATCAAGATATTGTCTACTCAAACAATACTCCTACAAATGAGGTCAATCACAAGCTTCTCTCCCAAAGGCGCCCAACACACAAAATATAATCTAAGGGTTCGAAGGGTAACAAATAATTTCGAACAAAAGCAAAAGATATAAAGGAATATGTAGCTCCAGAATCAAAGAGAACACGAGCAAAAACAAAAGCCATGGAAAGAATACCAG
>NW_017891426.1:0-18209 GCF_001540865.1 Ananas comosus | reverse complement strand
TTTTATCTTGTGGATCGCTTGCTCTTTGTATTGTTGGCACTGTTTGTGCCCTTGTGAATGTGTATGCTTAGAATTTAATTTTCTGGGTAAATTCTTATACACATTCCTATTGTTGAGCCTTGGGCGGACAGGGGAGATGCTGTCCGTTCGGCGGCCCGCCGCCGCGGCCGAACCGTGCCAAATTGGTAGTGGTTTCGGGGCGGGGAGTGACACTTGAGACCTCCATGGTCTGTTTGGGGCGCTGCTGGAGCGCTTCTTCCATCCTCTTCGAATGGGTTTGTTGTGTGGTTGACCCGCAATTTTGTGGACGAAACTCCTTTTTAGGAGGGGAGAATGTAACACACTGGACTTTCGCAAATGGCAAGGTTCGAGTGTTTGATCTGTGTTTCGAGTTTTTTCAGATATTCTGGAGGGTTATCGACAGTGTTCCAACCTATGACTCGTCTCCCGAGATTTGCGGTTTAAAGCTTTGCACCAAAAGCCAAAAAGTTGGATTATTGGTGTGCTCTCGAGTAGCCTTCAGCAGGCTGTGTACCGGTACAAGGTTGATGGCTGTACCGGTACGGGGTGATGGTTGTACCGGTACGCGGGGCCGTGTACCGGTACACAGGCAGCTTCTCAGCCAACCCAAGGCTCGGGTTTGGCATTTTCGTGGGGTGTGTACCGGTACGCGACCACGTGTACCGATACGCAGTGCAGACCGCAGACTGCTTGAACTGCAGGGGTGTTTTTGCGATTGTAGCAAACCTATAACACACCCCACGCCCTCTAGGGCTTCTTTTGTGCTGAGAAGGCTGGAGATCAAGGTAGGGGACCTCATCCCTTTCCCTCTTTGGATTTAATCCCCTATTTCTTAGATTTTTAGTGGATTAAACTTCTCTTTTGCTTCTAGGTGCCAACTTCACCATGGAAGGAGACTTGGAGCTTGGACTTGGGGCTTGTTTGAGGGAAGATCCTTGGATCTAGAGAACTTTGAGCTTGGTTTGAAGCTCCTAAGAGGTTAGTAGCTTATTCTCTCCCTCTAGATTTGAGTTTTGTTGCCTTAACTAGATGAAACCCTAGAAATGAGGATTTAGGGTTTGTTTTGGGGATTTTTGATCTAGAGCTTTTGGAGCTCAATTGCTTGGATTTGAACCTTCCTCTAGGTTGGATTGGAAGGGTTCAAGGTCTCATTTGAAGCTTGGGAAGGGTTTGCTTCACTATAAGTGAGTTTTGGCCCTTTTGTTGAGTTGGTTAATGTTTAACCTATTCGTTGTTCGTAATGTTTGTGTATCGCTCCTACTTTAACCTTTAGGGGGCTAGGAAGCTTGTGGGCACCTTCGTCGGCGCAAACGAAGGCCGTGTGGAACTCTCGGTGGATTTGGCCTCACCAAAATGGGATAAATCAACCCTATAATGGGTTTTACTTTTCGTAAAATGAAAATGCATGCATATTCTTACTAGATAGAATATTTGAGAATTTTAGAATGCTTAATATGTGCATGTTATGTATAAAATACATTGGACGTCTATGTAGTAGAGAACTGTTCATATTTGGAACCTTGCATATGGTTAGCATTCTTACATTAAATCATGTTGCATGTAGTGCATATGACATGTAGGTTACACTCTTGGACTTGGAACGCATGCCTGGCATGGTTGGACATATTGTCATTAAGTGAAATAGGTTAGAGTGTATGTAAGTAGTAAGCTAATGTCATAAAGCGGCATTAGGCTGGGACTAGAGATTGGACTTGGTAAGCTAATGTCATAAAGCGGCATTAGGCTTGGGATGATTTGGGGGTCATTGGTGAGATATATTTGTGCCTATAAAGACGCTATTGGACATACGTGAACTTAGAAAAGTTCTCTTCACTTGAGGCATAGACTAGACCCTCAGGTTATGAGTTAGCTCTAATTTCAGGTTAGCATAAGAAATTGTGATGAACTAGTGGAGATATGCTATTCAATGCTTATAGAGACAATTGTGGTTATGATCAGTAACTCTTAGTTAAACGATTATACTATAAATTACTATATGCGCATTGTGTGTTTCGATTCGCACATTGCTTGTTAAGGGTCGCTCTTACAACCGCACTTAGACAGGTTATATTATTTGTCCTATTCCGGAAGCTTGGCCTTTGCGCAAACGATTCGGCATGCGTCGCTGGACATTGGAGACAGACTCTGAGGGTCGCGTGGAGCGTACATACATTCATGAGCTATGATGCGAGCTACAATTTGACGGGCAGTGTGCACGCACTGGACCTTTGCAAATTGTGAGTTCGAGTGTTTGGATGGATTCTGAGCTTGTTCCAACACTTGGTGGAGGAGGATTAAATGTTTTTTACCAACAACATAAAATTATACAAAACTTAGAATTCTGCGAAAGAAGTACCTAAGAAGATTTTTCTAGCTATTCCGGTTGGACCGTCTACCTTGATAAGGAGCGACCGACCCACCCAGTGAGCAGGCTAGGCGGAAAGCCTGTATACTATTTAGACCGCCCTGCGGGGTTCGAGGCCTGTGGTCCCGCGAGCCGCGTGCTACGCTAGTGAGAGATCCATGGTCCCGGCCGCAGGGAGAGACCGGTTCCCGCTCGTCGTTGTTTTTTAGGTTCGCAGGAGAGACCGGTTCCCTCGCTGCGGTGTAGATGCCGGTGTTCCATTACGGCGATAAACTGCCAGTCGGGCTGATTGTTGCAATATTGGATTTTTGAGACCTGTAGATGGATTTGTTAGCAATTAGTAGGGTCTCTATAAATGACGCTACCTGCTCTACCCTCTAGTCATTATCTCTCTTTCATTTTCTCTTCTCTTCACTCTCTCCCCCCCTTGAATAGAAGAAAGAAGAAAGAGAGGAAAGAAGAAGGAAAAAAGAAAAAGAGATTGAGAGCTTCTTATGGGAGGACTTGGAGCATTCTCCCCACCTCCATACTCATCCTTGAAGGCATTGTGAGCTGGTACTTGCCGAGGGCTTGCAAAAGGAAAGAGCGTCAACCCTGTTTTAGGACTTTTAGGAGAATTCTTGATAGCTTCTGAGGTTGATGCACTTTAGCCTTTGATCATCGGCCCACTACCTGTTTGATTATTTAGAAGTTTTATATCGCTATTGGAACCCTTATCTAAAAATGAAGTTTTATGGGTTAGATTTGGGCCATTTGTTTTGATCAGTCGCTTTTTGACAGTAGATTGTATATTGGATTATGAACCATTCCAGGAACTTAGCCTGGTCCATTAGAATGGTTCTATGCTTCTCTTCTTGGAGCTTGAAGAGATTTCTTCTCTATGATGTGAGTCTTTGGCCTTTTTGCTTTCTAGATTAGATAGCCTTGATTTCTTATGTGGTATCGTGAATTTGGCAACCTCGGATCTCTTCGCTGCATTCTTTTAGGCGATTTTGACGATACAGGACGAATCTTCTGTATCGAGTACACGAATCGAGGCCGCTAACGCGACCGGTTTCGTGGGTTTTGACTTAGGCCATACAATGAGAACTTCTCATTAGTGCCTAATTAAGCTATCGTTAAATTGAAAAGCATGCATCTTCATATTATATGTATTTAATTTGAATTTTAGAATGCGTAAAGGCCCTATGTTGTTATGAATCGAAAGTTGGACCTCTATGTAGAGAGTAGCTGGTAGCTATGGTTGCATTTAGCGTTCTATACGAGACTTGGTTTTCATACTTCTTATAGGTGTATCAGTTGATCATCTTAACTTAAGTTGCAATTTGAAACAATTTCTCTTTGTGTCAATGAATTACGTAATATGCCATACAGAGTATTTGGAACTCAAATTACTGATATAAGAGACTATTAATCAAATGCATCAAGCCGCGCCCATGAGCTCGGACCTTGTGTGACCTAGTGGATAGCCGAAGGCCATGAGGATATGTAAAACATTGTTAAGCTAAGGAATGTCTTCATGAAGTCAAAAGGGCACTAAACCTAGAGAAGGTTGAACTTCATTTTTGTGACTTAAACTAGATCTTCGGATCTAGTGACTTACTATGTAGTAGACATTGGAAGATTGGATACCTGAAACTTGGACATCATGCTTGCACATTGTGCTCAAGCGGCACCATGCTTGTGAGGGTCCTGCCATGCCGTTACAAAGCACAGGCACTTCCTGGAGTTATTCCTCGCGACTATTGATTGTCCACTGTAGCGGTATGTGAGAACCTACGGGGTCGAGTGGGACACACACGATATCCACAAAGTCAGGGATGTCGTCCTAACACAGTCACTTAGGCGGCACAAGCTGGACCTACGCATTGTAGGTTCTAATTGGAATGGAAATCGACACGGTGTCTATATATGAGAATCATCCTCGATAGGATTAGTAGTTGATTACTTGGATACGCTCCATGATATAGCAGTAGCATTAGTATACTTGCCCGTCAATTATTGCATCGTAGTATACCTCGTGTTTGGATAGAGTACCCTTATGCAATTGAGCATATTGCATCGTGAAAAGTTTACATTGTTTTATTATGTTGAGACATATTAGTAATGCATGGCATTATTACCTTATGAATAGCGTAGAACTGTAATCACCAGTCAGCATCATGCTTACTTGAGATATATGGTTACACTAATCATTTGCTTTCTTACTGTGTTACTATTATCTTTTATGTTATTACTATCTTGGACTTAACCTTTCTTTTGGCTAGTTGGTTGCGAGAGCTGAGTCCCTAATTCCCACTGGGAACTATATATAGTTCCTAGCGCCCATCATTTTTCTCAGTGTTTCAGAGTCTTCCGCACCAGGTCAGGCGCAGGGATTGCGGAAGGAGTTGCTTCGAGCTAGCTTCCTCGAGGACGAGTTGCTAGGTGTCTAAACCTCTCGATGTCTTATTTTGTTTTGCGAGAGGCGTTGAGGGTGTTACCAAGTGTACTAGAGACCCCCATATTTGTACTAGAGACAGATTGTGACTACTTAGATTCTTATTGTCTAGCTTTACTTATTTCTTTGTGTAGAAGTTGAACTTTACTCGCTCTGATATCATTTAGTTCTAGGTTATTTCCTTACTTCTATTTATCATCAGCTTGCTTACTTCCGCTTTATGTGTATACGCCTTATACTTGTAGACATACGGCGGGTCTGGGCACGCTACCGGGAGGCGTCTGCCGCCCGGGCGTGACAGATTAATTTGGTATAAGCCAGGTTGAGTCTTAGTGGACCTAGCGAAACCTTAGGCCGGTTGGACTATAGGAATTAGGCTCGTGAGAGCGAGCTAACTGACTTGTGAGCAGAAAGTATATGATGGTTTATGACAATCTACAAAAGTTAGAGTTGATCGCAGTCGTATGGCTCTAACTTCGGGAGGGTTACTGGCGCGACAACGTAACATCGGAGTTCAGTAGTGAAGGATAGCTGCCTTATTGTTGTATGATTTGGGGTTTTATCTTTTTGAGCGGGGATCGACACGTGGTTACTAACCTTGCCCTTTCATACTTGTAGGCACGATGGCTCAGGATATAGCACTTCGCTTTCCAGCTCATGACTAATGCATGTAGCCATGCTATCTGGGGTTCTGTGCGGAATAGAAAAGCCTGGCTCATATCTTCTTCCGCGCAGGAGGTTGAGGCTTGGTTTTATCTCTTTCAATCTAAAAGTTACATTTGAGTACAACCAATACCATCTCGCTGACTGAGACTCCGGATCTGTTCAATCTCGGTGACTTATGAGGGCCCAGCTTCCGGTTCTCAACTAATTTGTTTGCGCAGCAGACGCGGAGTAGGCTCGCAGCGACTAGTCCCTGAGGTGGCCAAAAGGCAGAGCGCGATGAGCATCATTCGAGGACTCCCTACTTAAGTCTAGCAGTGCGGCCAGAGGGTTCACAGAGGAGAGGAACAAGTCACGAGTCCCCCAACGACCGCCAGCACCGTGATGGAGCAGACCGCACACGCCGAGAGAGGAAGCGTCTAGTCACTCGCCGCGCCCATGTCCTGCACAGTGCCGACGAAACACAGATCATGCAGCCAAGTAAATGTTTGACTTTGTTCCTGTCATCCCATTTTTCTTTATAGTAATATCAACGGGAACGAGTCGAAATATTGTTTAACCTCACGTGAAAGGCCGTGCGCTTCGCGGCACTACCACAGTTCAAGAGACCAAGCGACGGGGGCGGAGTTCCCCGTGATGCCGAGGAGGCGAGCGGATCGCTCAGATCGCCTTAGTGAGTTTAGGAGGTGCACAGCCCGAGACGTTTGATGCGAGAACGTCGACACGTGCATTGTTGAGAATGGTTGCTGCAAGGTGGAGAAACTGTTTCGAGATACTTCGTTAGGAAGAGGGACAGGGTTGGCCGCCTCCCACCACTTTCTGAGACACGCGAAGCCTATGTCTGTGGTTGGATATCCCCAGACAACCCAAACCGCTTGGCGGCAGTTTTTTTTTTTATTACTTGGACACGATTCAAGGAGCTTCTACCGGCGCACGCACACTTTCCCACCATCGCAAAGGAAGTAGATGCGTTTTGACAGCAACTAGAGCGTTGACGATAGCGTGACAGACTAGCCTAGGGTCGGTCGGGAGGCCCATATGGTCGTGAGGACATCTCTCTTACTGATTCTCAGAGAGAGTGATTTAGGTATGATACCACGCGTGGGAACAAGCTAGCAATTCGGCACCAAGTTGGGATCACTAACGAAATGAGGTTGAATCACTTTTGATGAGATTCGTATATGATGAACCCTTTACAATTAAATGAGAATCAACACCTACTGAATTAGTATATAAGTTGGATTTTAGCCTGACATTGGAATTGTGGTATGCACCCCTTAGGTTGCCATGATAGTACATACTAGATATGTATGATTTTGGGACATCTTTATTGGATACTTGATTTATATTATGCTTGTTGCATCACAACTACATTGATCGTTGATATAGAGCATACCGGATCGTATCGGGCGATCACATATTGGATCGATATATAGAGTAGCATGTATCATCCATTTTTCATATCATCGTTATACTCGGGCAAATAGGATAGTGATTAGAATTGTCTTTATATATGTTCTTTTTTATTTCTGGCAGTTTATTTATTTTCTATATCTGGCATCATCCTTTTGTTGTTTTATGTTTATTCGTGCGTGCTACATCATATCCACTTCCAGATTACTGTCTAACTGCAACGCTTGTGCAGTATTTTGCTAAAGGGCCAAGAATTGCCCACTTCGGAACGTATAAATTATAGTATCTCTCACGCCCCCATTTTTATGTTTTCTTTCAGAGCCTATTTCCTGTCTATCCTCCGGGAGAGCTCGGATCGCGTGGAAAGGTATATGCGCTTCGGCACTAGCTACGCGAAGGAATTGGATTCTACGTTTTGTCCCACCTCTCTTTTGTTCTTTTGGAGTGTAGAGATTGTAATTGGTAGAGAACTCAAACCCCCTTCTTGCTTTTTTGTATCTTTTGATACTACGTAATAAATGTGTCACAGATAACTTTATGGCTTCACTTTATGTGTTAGTATTCACTACCTATAAGATTCTAGTGTAATACTGCACTGATATTCTAGATGTGATAAATTATTCTCTCCGCTTTGTTGTAAACCTATAAGTGTAGGCATTATGCGGGTCTCGTCGCCTAAAACGGGAAAGGTCTCCGCTGCCTCGGGCGTGATAGATTAATTTGGTATCAGAGCAGGGTTGAGTCTAGTGACGCTAGCGAAACCTATAGAGCCGGTTGACTATAGGAAAATAGCCTCGCGGAGACGAGGTTTATTGACTTGTAAGCGAAGCTATGATTAGGGTTTTATGATACTCTAAAATGTTGGATTGATCGAGGTATGCTTCTAACTTCGCGGAGGTTACGGTTGCGGCCGACAAGTACATGGGAGTAATTGTGGATAACACTTCCTTACTTTCGCATGATTTGGGTTTGGTCTGTTTGAGCGGGGATTCGATAGCGTGGGTTTTATTAACTTGTGCTTTTATGATGTTGTAGTGTCGATGCCGACTACACGCTCTAAGTCTGTTGGAGCGGACAACGCGGCTACCTTTGAGGAGGCTGAGACATCCGCTACCTCCGGATCCGCGAGGTCCGTGAGTTGAGGGGCGAGCTGGTAGCCCTCACTGATTTGGTGATGCGACAAGCGGACACGACACTTCGACAGGAGGCGCGGATGAAGCTCCTGGAGGATCTTTCGTTGTAGCAGGCGGCTGCCGGGGAGACTTGGGTCCCTACACCACCCGCACCGGTAGAGGCGGTCGCACCCAGGGTGTCGTCCCCTGCACTCGACACCTCTCGGACGGCACCAGCAGCGGCGCCTCGGGAGAAGGACGTTGTGGCACCATCGGCTCGAGTGCCTGTAGCGGGCGCCATCGACTTATGGAGCGTCTCAGTGAGTTCAGGAGATGCGGTCCACGGACCTTCGACGGGGAGAACGTGGACCATTGGATCATGGAAAAATGGCTTATGCATATAGAGAAGCTGTTTCGGGATACCTTTGTTGAGGAGCGGGACAGAGTGTGGCTCGCCACACATCACCTTGACGGCGAGGCCTACCGATGGTGGATGGACATTCAGGACGACCCCCTCACAGATCTGACGTCGATCACATGGAGGAAGTTCATGGAACTCCTACTGGAGCATTA
The DNA here is from genome assembly GCF_001540865.1 of Ananas comosus. Classification (NCBI taxonomy): domain Eukaryota; kingdom Viridiplantae; phylum Streptophyta; class Magnoliopsida; order Poales; family Bromeliaceae; genus Ananas; species Ananas comosus. The sequence continues at coordinate 9,622 of NW_017891426.1, read as the reverse complement.
CTTCCCTGACAGCGTCAAAAGGAAGATGGAGCAGGATCTGCGCAACGTGCGCCAGGGGGACAGGACAGTGGCCGAGTATGAGAGGGAGTTCTCCCGGCTTCTACATTGTGTGCCCTTCGTTGTTCGGGACGACGAGGATAAGGCCCGTATCTTTGAGCGGGGATTGCGGCCTTCGATCTTCCAGTTTGTTCAATCTTCCAACCTCCAAACCTACCGGGAGGTGGTGAATCGCGCGCTTATCATGGAGAGCGGCGCGGCAGACTTGCAGGAGCGCCGAGAAGGCTTGGAAAAAGGAAAGAGCAAATGGCCAGCGGCTGAGGGTGCGAGTCAGACGCACTCTGGGACGCCGCCGAGACATCCCAGGAATAAGAGCCAGTCGTGAGGACAGGGCACATCTGCACAGCAGGGAGGATCTGAGCGTCGCCAGACTCTGAGCTGCGTGATCTGCGGTGGTCGTTATTACCCACGGCATTGCTCGCAGAGTGTCACGCCCCGGGACCCAGCGGAAGCCCGCCCGACACGTGCCCAGACCCACCATACGTCTAAAACATATAAGGCGTCTAAAAACAACAATAATAAAAGCAATGATAATAGACATCTAGGAGTATCAGAGCATAATAAATGTCTAAATGCTACAACAAGGGATAAGGATAAAGCTGTAAATCCACTAAATAAAACATAAAGTGATACAAGGAAATCCCAGATACAAGTGCTATAGGTAGATACATAGGTGGTCTCTATACATGGATACAAAAACCTCTCACTCTCTCAACTACAAAAGAAAGAGTAAACCACCTAGGCGAAGTACCGCTCCTTGCTAGCTAGCTAAGCGATCCGTTGCCTCGCAGGTGCGAGTAGGTTTGACAAGTAAACATAACCAGAGGGTGGAACTATTAAATACGTGTCCAGTGGGCAATTATGGCTTCGTGAATGCACACCGGCTCGAAGATACAAAAGATGTCAGTATAAAATGTAACAAGGAAAGGTGTAAAATGTAGACTTACGTTAACTACGTCATACTTGAATGATTGCATTGTAATAAGGCCAACATTATCTATGAATGTTACATGGGTGTGTATTGACATGTTAAGCAGTAGAATGCATAATTCCGATGTCTCATGCATGAAAAGAAAGGTGTCATTGTTTACTATGTAGTCCAAGTCACTTTAATAGTTTTAAGTCACTAGCAGTGCTGTCACTAGAGTCCATATATAGACCACCCGAAGGCGTCTGGCCTGAGCGCGTGTCCTATGCCCCGTGGAGTCAAAGATCGCCACTTAGGGATGCAGTCCCCGCGGCAATTAGCTGTCGAGCGCAATTCCGCCGGGGCGAGCATAGTGTCCGAGGCTTTCGGATAGGCGCTTGTAGGGAGGACCTCACAAGATGTGGCGAATGAGCACAATTGGCACAAAGCAATGATCCGTCTCAAAAAAATAAAAAAAAAAAATGACAAATCCTCATGTCTAAAATGGATATAATCAAGGTATGCTCAATGGCCTATCTCTATTCATTGTCTTACATGGATGTAGCAGATTTGTAGGGCCTATCACAAGTCTCTATGTTGCCAGTTTGAATGTTTATAGTTTAGTGCCCTTGATGAATTTTGTTCACGAGTTCCAAGGATCGCATTGTATGTTGGATGATGTCATAATTCACTCAGACTCTGCATGGGAACATGTTTCAATCTTGCAAAAAAGGATATCCATGCATGATCTAACATATAGCTGTATTATGGAGTACAAATTTTCGATATATGAGGCTGGATGTTACGTGTTCTAAATTACTACATATATTTGCATGATTTGCATTCCAAATAGCTTCGAAAATTTTAGAATGGCATAGGCATTTTGCTATTCTTCATGAAGTCAAAACCACCAAATGACTTCTTCGTTTTGCCGAAATGACGAGGATATCCACAGCTTTCCTTAGTGCCTGAACAATTAACAATAGGGCTTACCAACGAACCGAGCAGCAAATAGCTCAAACACTAATTTCCAAGCTAGGTTGGGAAACTCACTCAGTGGAAAAACCTCTTGTTAATTCAAATGGGACGTAGAGATCTCAATCTAACTATTAAAGTCAAAACCATCAATATATGTCTAAACCTCCAAATGCCCCAAAAAACCCCAAATAAACCCTAAAGTCCAAACTTTAGGGTTTTCTCTAGCAAACCCAGGAAATGCCTAAAGGGGGTTACAAGCTCAACTCAAGAGGAAGTCATCCAAGCTCAAAACCAGGGTAGGGTTGAAGTTTGATCTCACAAGTCCAACCGTAAGTTCCAAAGCCAACAAAGGTGGAAATGGGAAGAGATGATGCTCCAAGCTGCCAAGCAAGCTCTTTCTTCTTCTTCCTCTCCCTCTCTTCTTCTCTCTCTAGAATGCAAAGGGTTGAGAGAAATGAGGGAAAGAGAGAGAAGAGAGGCTCTCTATAGGCTCTAAAGTAACTAAATCCAGATAAGCCCCCTCAAAAATTCAAAATCACATCAACCCGGTCTGGGCAGTTTTCGCCCAGAGGGACCGGTCTCCCCGACCTGGGACCGGTCTCTCAGCCTGCCCCCGAAAAACCAACGTTCGGGAACCGGTCTCTCCCTTCGCGGGACCGGTCTCTCCCCGCGCAGACGCGCTCGGGGACCGGTCTCGACTGCCAGGGACCGGTTGCCTCGCCGGCTGCGCAGCACTGTTCACTGGGGGACCGGTCTCTCCTATCAAGGACCGGTCCCCGAGAGTAAAAACTCTCAGGACTCAGCCAAGACTCTCGAGATCGAACTTTTAGACCGGTATACCATCGACGGCCCTCCACCAAGTGTGGAAAAGTTCGGAATACAAATCGAACACTCGAACCTCGCAATTTGCAATGGTCCAGTGTGCTACACAGAGGCAGGGCAGGTGTTACTCATGTGGCCAGGAGGGTCACTTTCAATCGGACTGCCCAAGCGGCTCAGTATCAGCGCCATCTTCAGCATCGGCACTAGTTTTACCGGGTCCCAGACAAGGGACGCCTTCCGCTCGCTACCAGGCCAGGCAGCCACCTATTCAGAGGCAGACGGAGGGGTCCCGACAGGCCATGTATGCAGCCCAGACCGCGGAGGCGGCAGTAGCCTAGCTGGTGGCTACAGGTATCAGTTGTTTTGTGACATCCGAATTCTACATTGTTGGATATCGTTGCATTATTTGCATCCCTCGATCGGCTGTTTGCCGAGTTGCATGGCATCCTATTAGACCTGTTGCATCCGAGACGCATGTTTCTCCGATTACTCCTTGGACATTAGAGAGCCTGCCCCTGTTGCCCTATTTGGGACAGGAGGAGGTTGTGTACCAAGGATGCCAGAGTTCGCTGTTTGCGATGACTTTCAGCTCTCTTGAGCTAGGCGGTTGATTTGCGGGTTGTGGTTGGCATGTTTTCCTATGCTTTGTGAATCTCATGATGATTGCATTAGTTGCATCTCTTGATCGGACGTTCGCCGGATAGTGCTTGGAGACAATCGTGCCTGGACCGTTTGTGGGCTGTGGAGCCTAGGCCCTTTGGGCAGGCGCAGTCAGCTGTGTGTGACAGCGGCCCAGTACCTACGGGTAGAGCAGAGTTTTGGTCAGGACGGTAGTCCAAGCTTAGACCCTTGAGCAAAGAATGCCACGTGATGGATCGTGAGATCGAGGATACATCGAGTGTGTAGTGACCCAACCCGAGGATTCGCTAGTGTTGTTCCTTCCGATGCATGTGAGATGATCGGGTGATCGGGTGTGTCAACATCAATGCTACAAGGACAGCCCAATATAATTCCCACTTTCTATTAATTAAAGACCAGCTAATGTGAGGGACCTCAGTCTCTCCATCACATCAATGCTATAAGTTAGTAAAAAAGAAAATGGTGAAATACTAGTTTATGTCCCTTTTTATATTCTACACATGAAATGAACTACCTTGTGATAACATAAGATCCAAAAGGCTCATTTAACTAATAAAACAGTAGCAAAACAAAGAAATAACAACATGTAATTGAATGTGAGATTATTAGAGAGAAGAGAATGATTAAAAGAGTCTCAAGTGTTGGCTAGTGTAGAACCCGTACCAGTTGTATAGTTCTTTAGTGTCTCTCTGTTCATTGGGAATAATATAGAAAGGACAATTTTCCCACCATATTTTTTGACCATGATAGAATAGGTTGCCCACCAAATTGAGGAACAAGAGGATTATGCTAGCTTTTCGTTTTCCTAGAACAAGAGCGAGGGAGTGAAACATGTATTATTTCATTTCTCATTCTTAATTGGAAGCTGCCTAGTAAATAAGAGCAAAAATGAAAGGCGTTGGTTTTTTCTCTCAATTTGATTGAACGGAGTTGTTTATGTTGTCAAATATAATAGATGGGAGAGCGACATTCCCAATTTGATTGAAAGGAGTTGTTTAGGTTGTCAAATATAATAGATGGGAGAGCTACATATTATATAATTCAGGTGAATTGGTGCTTTTGTTTGCAATTTGTATAATTCAATACATTTACGACTTCCATAATATTTTTTTTTTCTTTTTAAGATATGTTCAAAGGTCCTTAGCTGCCATAGTTTTCTCTTCATTACTTCGTAATCTATTTCATATTGAGTTACTGTAACACACTGGGCCTTTGCAAAGTGCGAAGTTCGAGTGATTTGATGTGTTCTGAGTTTTTTCAGACTTTCTGTTGGGTCGTTGACAGTGTTCCGACCTATGGCTCGTACCCCGAGAATTGAGGTTTGAACATTAGCACCAAAACCCGAAAAGTCGAATTTTTGGTCAACTCTCGGATAGCCTTCAGCAGGCCGTGTACCGGTATAGGGTTGATGGCTGTACCGGTACAGGGTTGATGTCTGTACCGGTACGGGGCCGATGGTGTACCGGTACACAGGCAGTTTTGAGCCAACCCGAGGCTCGGGTTTGGCGTTTTCGTGGGAGGTGTACCGGTACACGGGCCCGTGTACCGGTACGCAGGCCCGTGTACCGGTACATAGTGGCAGATTTTGAGCAGTTTGAACTGTAGGGGGGTTTTTGCGATTGTGGCCTTCTATGTTACCACCCCACGCCCTCTAGGGCTTCTTTTGAACTGAAGGAGCAGGGAGAGAGGTAGGGAACCCTTCTTCCCCATCCCACTTGGATTTGATCTTCCTTTTTGCTTGGATTTTGGTGGATTTACTTCTCTTTTTCTCTTTTTATGCTTTTTTTCCATGGTTGAAGCTTGGAGCTTGGATTTGGAGCATAGTTGAGGGAAGATCCTTGAAGTTTGAGGACTTTGAGCTTGGTTTGAAGCTTCTAAGAGGTTGGTAGCCCATTCTCTCCCTCTAAATTTGAGTTTTATTGTTTTATGGTAGATGAAACCCTAGAATGTGATTTTAGGGTTGATTTTGGGCATTTTGATTCTAGGGCTTTTAAGGCTCAATCACTTGGTTTAGAATCTTCCATTAGATCGGATTCGAAGGGATCTAGCTCTCTTTTGGAGCTTGAGAGAGATTTTCTACTCCCTAGGTGAGTTTTTGCCCCTTTACTTGTGGTGGTTAATGTTTGAACCTAGAGTTGTTCGTAACGTTTGTTTATCTCTTCGCTCCTTACCTTTAGGGTACTTAGAGATTTGTGGACAACTCCGTTCGGCGAAACAAAGGATTTCGAGACGGTTCGGTGGGTTTGACCTAGCCTAGCATATGAGAAATTCTCATATCCGATATTTTATACTTCGTAAAGTAGAAATTCATGCATTTTCATGATAAATGTATTTATAATGAATTTTAGAATGCTTAAAATGCCTATGTTACATACATTGTATTTTTGGACCCCTATAAAGTAGGGAACTTGCATATGAGGCTTATGTGTGCATTAGCATTCTTATGGGAGACTTGGGTTCATGTTTATATAGTAGAATTGATCTATGTAAATTGCCATTGGACTTAAACCCTAGTTGGACATGGAATTATTATAATGCCATAAAGGGGCATTGGACTAGATTGACATGTGAAATTGTGAACTAATGTCATAAAGCGGCATTGAGCTCGGGTTATGTGTGAACCTTGTGGATAGGGCCATTGAGAGTATTGGAACATGCTTGTACATCGAAATGTCTAAGTGTCATAAAAGGGCACTAAACTTAGTAAATATTGGAACTTCACATTGTGACCTAGAGCTAGATCATTGAGATGCTAGTGATTATTACCATGTTAGAGACATGATGATTGGGTACTTGAGACGATGATTACGCTTGTTTGCCATTTGTGCTCATTCGCACATGCTTGTGAGGGTCGCTCCCTACAAGCCGGCACTCCGGAGTTGGCCTACGCGACTTATGTTCGCTCGTGCGGTATCGAGAAACCTACGGGGTCGGGAGGGATAGACTCATTCCTAGAGTGGGAATGCTGGAGCTACCACCGACACTGTCACGCCCCGGGACCCAGCGGAAGCCCGCCCGACGCGTGTCCAGACCCGTCATACGTCTAAAACATATAAGGCGTCTAAAACCAAAGCGATAAAACAGACAATAAAAGAAAATAACTAGGAGTATCAGAGCAATATACAACATCTAGAAACTAAAGCAAAGTGAAGAGTAGCAGGCTAAAATCACTAATAAAACCATAAAGTAGGACAACCACAAATCCAATTACAAGAACTAAGAGAGTATATAGGTGGTCTCTATACATGGTAAACAAAATCTCTCTCTCCCAAAACATAAAAGAGGGGGAACCACCTAAGAGTGAAAGTAAATCCTCACTATCTAGCTAGCGATCCCCTTATCGCGATCCCGTGCCTTTGCCGGTGCAGAGGGCTCTGAAAGAAAAGCATGAAACAGAGGGCATGAGAACTATTAAATAATAGTTCCCAGTGGGCAATTACTGACTTCAGTGAACTGCGCCACAAGGCCCAAAAGCTACAAAAAGATGTCAGTGACTATAAAATAGTAAAGCAACTATATCATGGATGTACCTGGATATGTATGACATGCATAAGCATAGAAATGCAACCAACCCAATGTCCCCAATGCAAAAATAGTAAAGATGTCATTGTTCACTATTCTAGTCCAAGTCCACGTGTCACTTTAATTGTTTTAAAGTTCATATGGCATACACTGTCACTATGTTCCAATCATATAAGACCCACCCGAAGGCTGTCTGGCCTGCGCCGTGCCTAATGGCCCCGTGGTAGTCAACATCCCCACTCTAGGAATGAGCCTCCCCCACGGCAATCCACTTCGACGCCCAATCCCGTACGGGCGAGCATATGTCGCGATTGCTATCTCCGGAGTGCCGGCTTATAGGGAGCGACCCTCACAAGCATGTGTGAATGAGCACAAATGGCAAGCAAGCAATGATCCGTCTCAAGTCTCAAGTCATCATGTCTAAAATATGAAATATATCGAATGTCCCCATGGCCTATCTCTATGTCGTCATGTCTCTAACATGGAATATAGCAGATATGTATTGGCCTATCAATATGTCTCTATGTTGCAATTTCATAGTTTACTAGTTTCAAGTGCCCCTTGATGACACTTTTATTCTCTATGTCAAGCATGGCTGCTATGTTCCAAGGTACATGTTCCAAGTCATATTCCTCCTAAGAGATATGTTCTCAACTTGCACAAACAAACACTTTATCGTATGCATGCTGCCTACACAATTAGCTCTACTATATAGAGTACAATTTTCATGCTACATAGCACATGCATTTTAAGTGTTCTAAAATTCATATAAATTCTATTTAGTATAGAGACGCAATCAAAAATACTTTACAACAAGTATTAAGAGCATAGGGGCCATTTTGCCCCATTTCCACAAAGCCAAACCCACCAAAATCGACTTCTTCGTTTAGCCGAACGAAGTGATCCACGAGCTTCCTAGTACCCTAGAAGCATCAAAAGTAGGGTTACCCGAACGAAACGAAGAGCCAAAAGCTCAATCATTAACCATCTAGCAAAAAGGGTCAAAACTCACCTCTTGTGAAGAAATCCCTAAACAAGCTTCCAATGAGAGCTAGAATCCTTCCAATCCCACCTAAAGGAAGATTCTAAACCCATCAATTGGGTTCCAAAGCCCTCAAAATAAAAATCCCCAAATTTAACCCTAACCCAAAATCTAGGGTTTCATCTAGCAAAATCCATCAAGACCCGAATCTAGAGGAGAGAACTAGTCACAAACCTCTTAGAAGCTTCTATCCAAGCTCAAGTCCACAAGGTATCAAGATCTTCCTTCCACAAAGCTCCAATCCCGAGCTCAAGGCTTCTCTCATGGAGGAAACCCAACAAAAAGCAAGAAAAGTAAGGAGGAGGAGATCAAAACCTAGCCAAATTCCCTCAAAAAAGGAAATCAAAACAAAAGGAGGAAGACTCACCTTGCTCTCCTCTGATCTAGGGCTCAAAAGAGCTCTCAAAGGGGCTGGGGTGGCATATATAGATGTTGTAACAATTGCAAACACCTCCCTGCCCGAACAGCAGCCCAGTCTGCACGGTATACCGGTACACGGGATTGTGTACCGGTACACAGCCCACGAAAACCCAAACCCGAGCCTCGGGTTTGGCCAGAAGCTGTCTGTGTACCGGTACATGGCCCGCGTACCGGTACAGCCATCACCGCGTACCGGTACAGCCATCAGGCCCGTACCGGTACACTGCCTGCTGAAGGCTACCCGAGAGCTGACCAAAAATTCAACTTTTTGGATTTTGGTGCAAGGTTTTAAACCACAATTCTCGGGACTCGAACCATGGGTCGGATCACTGTCTACGACCCTCCACAACATGTTGAAACGCTCGGCACACAACCAACACTCGAACCTCGCAATTTGCAAAGGTCCAGTGTGTTACAGACACTTAGGTGGCACAAGCTGGGCTACACTATGTAGGTCCTAAACATGTTTGAAACAATGACATTGAACCGGGAAATGATTATCTCTACTAGATAGGCTTGGTAATTTGATTACCTTGACATGCTTATAGCATAGTGTTGGGACTTGTAGTATACATGATAGTCTTATTTGTTGCATCATAGTATACTTTGCTGCCATGATAGAGCATATTCATTATACATTGATATAGTGGATCATGATACCTACTTGCTCATTATGTTGGGACATATTAGTCATGCTTGGACATACTTCATTTTGATAAAGTAGATGTACAACACATTTGACATCATATTTATTTGCGACATATTAGTTTAGCATTTTAATCATGCTTCCATAAATGCAATCCATTTATTATTATTGTTGCTTCTTAAACTTACCCTTTTCTTTTGGGGCCTAGCGGTGCATTGAGCTGAGGTCAGTAATTGCCCACTGGGAACTATATATTATAGTTCTCACGCCCTCTTTTTCTTGATGTTATTTCAGAGCCTTCCACGCCGGGAGAGGCTAGGGACCGCGGAAAGGGTATCGCCTCGAGTTAGCTTGGCATCGAGGGATGCGTTGATAGGTGGTTTACCTCTCGTTGTTTTCTTTTTGGAGAGGTTGAGAGCTGTACTAGTGTAATAGAGACCACCCATTTTGTGTACTTTTTGGAGATGGTTATTGTATAACTTTATGTTTCCTCTTTATTACTTAGTTGTTCCATCTACTCTTATCATAGATTATAGTTTTTGTAATACACTGAACTTTTGCAAATTGCGAAGTTCGAGTGTGTGGAATG
>NW_017891425.1:14059-18243 GCF_001540865.1 Ananas comosus | reverse complement strand
GAGTCGTGTATCTTGCATTACTGAAAACCGGTAATACTACATATTATGTAAAATAAAAATTTTACCCTCTAACTCTCGAAACCCTTTCAATACATTATTTTAAAAATTTTAATTTAAAATTTTGAATTGTCAACTTTTAATTTTTAATTTTTAAATTTGAATTTTTAAATTTAAAATTTAAAATTTAAAATTTAAAATTTAATTTTTAAATTTTTTGAGATTTAAAAGTTATATATTTAAATTTAAAAATTTAAATATAAAAATTAAAAATTTAAATTCAAATATAATATTGTCATGCCCCGAATTACACATTTTTCCGGGCACGCTAATAGACCTGTTGTATATATAGAAATTTTTCAGCAATAGATGTACCTGTAAACAAAACCAAGCTACAACTACAAGGTAAAGAGCTACTAAACTGAAAAACATATATATATAAAACCTCGAGGTGTTCAAGTATATACAAAATGTCAACAACATCACTCGCTCCAGCGAGTACCCAGACAACCACGATATGTACATAAATACTCCAAACCTACATGTGGGAGGTACTCCTCTAGCACTGCAACTCGTCTGGAAATGATCTAGCTCGCAACTCCCTTTCCATGCTCAGTATCAGCGACAGCAACAGCCGCAGAAGAAGGCTCTGTAAAAAGAGGTCAATAACTGGGTGTGAGAACTACTGTAAAATGAAATAGTTTTCAGTGGGTATCGCTACCGATCTTAACGGCTCACTCACTAAGTCTAAAGAAAGTATGCAGGAAGATAGTAAAGGAAGCTGGTACAAACTCTACAGCTATACGCCACTATACTACCGCTACCCAACACTAGCTATCTATAGATATAACCATGATACAATCTTTGACCCAATCTCATTAGGGACTGTGAACACACACGTCCCGCTTGCCGAAGCTACACTAACCACCACCACGCTGGGTAGTTGATGAAGAGTAAATCCAATCTGGACACTACGACATCAACGCGAACGCACAAAGCTCGACTCTGGAGTGGCACTCGTGGGCGCTACCCAACCAAGTATGCAAGCGTGTCTCTGACAAGCTGAATCAGGCTCTCGCAGGCTATAATTCATGCAAATAGGTCTGATTGGTCTAACAACTAAAGCTCACGTGCTCTTGACATAATCTGATGCAATACAGAAATCTGGATCCACTGCCAACCGCGACAGCACTCGACAGACCGAAACAATCTATACTCCACTGTAAAAATAAACTCGGCATCCCAGTATAAGCGTAAATTCATCCTACACTAATCTAGGTATCTACCGCATACAAACTGCGACAATACAAACAAACTACAGCTCTTAAAACTAAATCTGATAGTTTTCAGAAAATGACAGTGTAGGGTTAATAATTTTCTCCTAAGTCAATTCCAAATTCAACATATATAATTCATCTAAAACACTAATTATACTCCAAATTCAGATTTCAAAGAATATGCAAATCAACGAATTCGAGCTATTAAACATGATATGCGAAGCCAAAAATATATACTGTCAACTCCGGCTTAGGAGAAAAACCGACGATTTCGGTAAACTTCAACCCACCTCTAAAAACTAGTCGAACTACGATGAGAAGTCGAGAGAAGAGAAAACACGCGCTCGCTCGGCCTCCAACGGTGTAACCATGAAGTCCACGAGCTCGAACGGCTTCCCGGCGCAACGTCTACGTCGATCCGAGCTCAACCCGCGACCTCCACCAAGCACCCGATCAAAAAACTAGAGAGAGAGAGAAAGTAGCAACCACACTCACTCTCTGCCTCTCTACATGTATCTAAAGCGGTAAGGAATAAGGTTGAAGATAACGTCAACTCAAATGACCAAAAGGCTCCTCACCTACTCATAAATCCAACTAGAGTACTGGTACTCCACTTGGATACCGGTACTCGGGCATTCAGCCCGCAGCCTCGCACACTGGGTGCCGGTACTCACCCGATGCAGTATCGGTACTCGGGCTCGGTATCTGTACTCACCCAATGCAGTACCGGTACTCAGCATCAAATGGGGCAACCCGAGAGCAGCCTACTTTGGAAAAGCACTGGGGTACCGGTGCTCCCTTGTGTGGTACCAGTACTCAATACTGAAAAGTTACACTTTGCAGATTCCAATATTAAACTCTACTCTTGTGTCACGCTGAGTCCGCTTTGAGTCCATTTCGTGCCGAAACAATCCGGACTTGTCCCGACACTCTACAAATGTGTCGACAAGCCTCAGATGCTGAAATCACACAGCTACAGAATACAAGGGATACTACAAATATAAGGGGTAATATCATTATTTTTTTATTTATAAACTATCTATTATTCTTATTATTCCATCTTATCTATCCAAACGCTATTTTTCTTATTTTCGAAAACAACTCAATTTTCAACCAAACGCAAAATTAATTTACTCCAAATTTATACCTGAACTTGTATCTATCTCTGAAATAGATAATTCTTGTTTAAAAAGCCTTTTCCGTTCCTTTGTAAACCTTTTTATATGAAGTTCACTCTTGTTTTTACTTTTGGATATTCAGTACATTTGTCTCATTTAGTTTGGAAATAAATGCCTTTGCCATGAAACAGTTTTTGCTATTCAAATTTTACTCTCACCTTCTACCAAAAGTTATCATTTTGATAGTGACTTGCAAATTTTAAATTTTTAATTCTACAAGATTTATTCAAATACCAACCAAAGAAAAAAATAAAAATACTGCAGAATAAAATAATTAATAAAAATAAATAAATTTTTAAATTTATAATAATTCTAAGATAGATATGAGTATAACTATATAGATAATAATTATTTGATTATAATATACTTTTATTAAAAAATAAACAAATTTATTTTATTTTTAACTTAAATTGTTGTATTAATATTATTAAATATTTCTCGATACTAAATACGGCCTAAATTTACATTTCAATTTCTGCCCCTTGATCATCATGGGCACGTGGATTGCATTGAGATCCGCAGATCTCGCAGTTTAGAGACGTCAATAAGTCAGATTCAGAGCGAATTTTTTAAAACCTAAACTCGAACTTGAAATCCGAACTGGTATTTGAATCCGAGGAATTTTAAAAACTCGTATCCAAATCTGATCCCGACCAAAAACTCGAAATCCAATTTTGAAATAATTGATTCTTTTTACCTGATTTCAAAACATATAAGTACAAATATAATATCAAATATTTATATATATTATGTAATACAAAATCAAAGAATTGAATTTGGATTCGGATCGATAGAGGCAAAATTTATATTCAAACTTTAAATCAGTCCGTTTTTTTTTTTTAATATTTGTATTTAAAATTATATTTGATTCGGACAAAATTTTGGATATCCGCACCTATGGAAGTCCCTACAGCCGTTGATTCGAAGGTAGCGCACCGGGATGGCCCGCTCCACGAGGCGCGCCGACACCTCGGATCTGCGGACGACGATCGTACGGCCGAGATCTCGTCCGCTATTCTCTCCCACGAGCAGCCCATCCGGGCCCACGTGTCCACCGCCTCGGATGATCGCTTCCCCCTGTCGCGACGCGTGTCCCAGCTGGAGTGGACGGGGCCCACCGGTGTCAGGCGCCAATCACGTGGTCTCCGCGGCCTAGCAGCGCCGATCACGTGGCGTAGTATATCGGACGGTTCGTGGCCAATCGGGCCCCACCCTCTGACCCGAAGCGGGCCCCACCGTATGCGGTCTACGGCAGGGAGAACACGTGGGGCACAAAAGTTGAGTAAACAAATGCAAATAGCCCCCTCATCTCTATAGATTTATGAAATTACTCCCTCAACTTTGCCCTCGCTCATTTTGCGCAATTGAAAATATATCCCTACAAAATCAGGCTATTGCACACTCATTTGTCACAACTTTACTAAATTATATGTAATAACTAGACACTTTAAAAAATTAATAAGTATTTTTTAACTAGTCCAAAGACACTATATTTTACTTAAAAACGACTTTTTTCTTTATTCGCTTTCTCAAAATTAGCAAATAAAAATATTTTGAAACGTACCAAACAAGGTCAAACAGGATTAATTTTCTAATAAAAAGTAATAGAGCTTAATCCCATTATTTTAATTAGTTGCTATTGTTGATCATGACAAAAAAGATTGTCATATTACTAAAATATGATAAATTTTGACTACTTTAGAAACATATTTATAAATTTTTAAAATTTACA
>NW_017891425.1:11794-13036 GCF_001540865.1 Ananas comosus | reverse complement strand
TGAAAATAACAAAATAAGTTTGTACGAAGCTGTTATAAATCATATTTAACACTGTGAATGGTAATTTTAATATTCTACCATCGAAAAATTAAGTGAAAGTAAAATCAATTTTTGTTTCACACCTTTTTTTTCTTAAATATTTGTTTTCCATTAGTTTTGAAGTAATGGAAATGTATGCCAAAAATATAAACAAATGAGTTCAGCTTAGAAAATAACACCATTTATAAAATATTATTATGTTAGTGAACCGTAAATATTTGCACAATAGTGATAACCCGACTTTAGAGCCTAACCACTGCCTAAAATGCTTAAATCGGATTAAAAGTTTTAACTTTATTATATCTTTTATATATATATGACTATTTGGGATTTTATATTCTCCCCCCTTAAGCCCCGACGTTCTTGTCAAACTTAGATTGACAAGTATCAGGCGATATGAAACTCGTCTCGCTAGTTTAAACCGATCTTGTGGTGAGTTGCGCTCCATCCACAACAGTCAATAGCATGAGAGCCTCGCTCTTCCTGCTGTATAATTCTGACTCAATTGAGACTTATCTCATACTTCCGGCTGATAATTCGCTCTGATACCAACTGTGACGTTCCGATTTTTCAGAGGACCGCCAATCCTAGGACTACTTTCGTCCTAGCCCGTTTAATTTTTTTAACCTCTTGGGTCTAATCACTGCTCAAAATACTTAAGTCGGGTTAAGAATTTTAATTCTATTATATCTTATATATAGAACAATATGGGATCTCACAACAGTTGTTAAAACTACAGTCTCTAATCATTATGTGTAATTATAACCTCTTTTTTATTTGATGTGGGACTCTATAAAAACATGTCCGTTTAGACGGCCAGATACACGACATCATAGATAACTAGTTAAGGGGCCCGCGCTTTGCGGCGGGAAGACAATACAACAGTAAATTATTATAACTATTAATATTATTTTTTTGATTATGCATTAATATTTTAAAATATTATTTATTGCAGACCTTCCGCAGGATGCGGAGAGCAGTTCAAACCTGTAAGGATTCCTGATTAATAAGTTCGATGTGGCGGAAAGATAATACAATAGTAAATTATTATAACTATTAATATCACTTTAAATTAAAATTTTAATTTTAAATACAAGTTCAAATATCAAAATCAAAATAAAAAATTAAAGTTTGAAATCAAAATCTACAAAATTTAAGTTTGAAATCAAAATTTAAAAAATTTAAGTTTGAAATCAAAATTTA